>NC_043706.1:69253013-69261436 GCF_006229205.1 Suricata suricatta | reverse complement strand
CTGTGTCCTCACCGGATTTGTTTCCATAAGTTTATGTGTCATTTTCTCTTAGTGAAACTAAATTCTTCATCTGTGTCTGATAGTGTCTTTCCATCAACACACGCTTTGTTGCCACAAAGGTTATTAAATACCTCCTTCCTATGAATGGAATTCCAGTCATATCAGCCCTGGCCTAAACTGCTTACGTGGCCAGGACACCTTTATTCATTCTTCAAATCTCCGAGAAAATCATACATTCGTTAGGACTCTTTAGGTTTAGGTTCATTCAGGCATATTTTTCTCTAGGTTCAGATTGTGTTGTGTACGTATTGCCATTGTACCAGCATCTTGAAAATCACAACATTCATCCGCAAATGTGTGTCTTCACTAAACCTGTATCTTTGTCCTAATAGCTCTTGAACCCCAGCCTACAGTAGGTGCTCCTGCTCAGTATTCATCTGTTAAATAAACCTGCCATTCTAATTGTCCTTATTACTTCAGATATATACTGTTTGAACTCCAGCGTCTTAACACTCAGTTAAACCTAATACACGGTATTGCCAAAAGATGACACAATCATTAAAGTATTTTGAGAAAGAGAGTAACAATGTAAAGAAATAAAAATAGTAGCAGATAATACGTCCTGAGTACTGTGTTCTGGATAATGTTCTGTTAGTTTTACATGAAGTAATTCATTCATTTAATCCTCACATCACTTTGTAAAAAACAAACCCCCAAAACCAAAAACTAAACAAACAAACAAACAAATGGTTATTTCCCTCATTTCCAGACTAGGAAGTTGAAGCAGAGGAAGATCAAATGCCCATCAGCTCATACATCAAATAAGGGGTGGAGCTAATATTTTAATCTAAACCATCAAGCTCGGCTCTGAACCAGGGTCCGTCAAAACCTCCCCTGTATTAGTGATTTATATATTCCTTTTCATTTAATCCTGGAAGCAGTTCTGTGAGACAGGAGGAATGACCACACCAGGAGTGTAAGTCAAGCTGAGCCCACCTGATCTGGTCCCGCGGCTCTGCAGGCGCGCGGCGGGGCAGACGCTCCGGGTGCTGTGTAAATGGCACCACTTCCGCACGTGCACTTCTCCTTCTGCGTTACTTCGCAGAAGAGATTATGCCTCATCTCTTTTCTTCCTGGAGTATCTGGGGTTTTTACTTTCTATAACATTTTAGCATCTATTTGTCAATCTCAAGAAAAAAGTCTGTTTGGATTTTGTTTGAGGTTAGACTAAATCTATAGATTAAATAACAACTTACTATTGTAATCAACCTCCCTATCTATGAACATAGTCTTTAAAAATCATTTAAAAAGCCATTTTTATAATTTTCCCATCAAGGTATCAAGTAATTTTTTAAAGATTACTGTCACACACCTATAATTGCTACTGTAGATAACTAAAGTTTTTTAATTGTATTTTTTGGTTTTTATTTGAAGTATATCTATAGCAATATTGTTAAACTCTCCAACTAATCCTATTAAGCAATATAGGAATTAAGATGGGTTTTCTTTGGCGAAAATCAGATTCGCCATCGATAAATGACACTTTTCTTCTTTTCTCCTATTCTTACAAATTTTCAGTTCTTTTTCTCGGCTTACTGTGCTGGCTAGGACATCTAGTAGAACAATAAGTATAATTAGTTACAGCGGGTACCCTGGTTTCTGATTTAAAAAGTAATGCTTCCAACATTTACCATTAAATATAATGTTTGTTGTAGATTTTTGGTGGATGGCCTTGATCAAGTAAAGGAAGTTACTAATTTGCTAAGAATTTTTTCCTTCTTTTAATTATAAGCAGGCGCTAAAAATTACTGAATATTTTTTCCACGTTCACTGAGATGACTGTGTAGCTTTTCTTCTTTTAGTCAGCTAATACAATGGATTATATTAATGGACTGTCCAGAGTTAAACCAATCTGCCATTCCTGGAATAACTTCAACTTGGTCTTCAATATTTCTGGGTTGAATCTGCTATAAGAACTCAGCACCTAAGTTTATGAGTGAGATTGGTCAAGTTTTCTCCTCTTGTATGGTCCTTGTCTGGTTTTGAAGTTATGGTAACTTCATCAAATGCGATGGGTCAGGATCTTTCTTCTATTCTCTAGATGAATTTCTAGTCTACAAGTATATAAAACATTGAACTCTGGTATAATTTACCTACACAATCAATTGCACCTGCTGTCTTTAAGAGAAGATAAACTATTGGCTCAATTTCTTTCAAACTACAAAAAGATCTGAGTTCTTTTTCTTCTTGGGTCAGTTTTGGTTCATTTTTATTTTTCTAGGAAAGTCAGAACTACACATTTAACTGACATTCACAAAATTAAATTCAGGAGTTTAGAGGGGCCAGGGGTGCCCAGGTGGCTCAGTTGGTTAAGCATCCGACTCAGCTCAGGTCATGATCTCACGGTCTGAGAGTTCAAGCCCCGTGTCTGGCTCTGAACCTGGAGACTGCTTCGGATTCTGTGTCTCCCTCTCTCTGCCCCTCCCCTGCTCATGCCTCTGTCTCTGTCTCTGTCTCTCTCTCAAAAGCAAATAAACATTAAAAAAAAGTTTAGAGGGGTTATTAGAAAACAAGTAAAATTTATAGTAAGCCTACTAAATCAGATCCAGAAATCCCAAATCTAACATGCAGCAATGTAATATCAACAGATATCTACCCCACAAAAGATAACAATGACAACCCAGATCTTCCAAAAGCCCCTTATAATAAGAACCAATGAAAATACCACAGAATTGCTAACAAGTCTACTTTCTTATACTCACTTGACATTTTTACAAGTGTAATTCAGAGTATTTAATCTCCTCAGAATGGTAACTACTTTTGAATTAATCAGTTATGATTACCATAGCCTTCCTTATCTCAAGCAAATTATAAACTGTTTACTAAACTTTATTTCTTTCCAACATTCCTTTGTGTTCATATAAAACAATCTTTAATTTGGTTCCATTTCTTTTTTTACCTTTTTTCCCCTGTTAAATTAGCATCCCAACTTCAGGAAGATGTTGACCAAATTACACAAAACTATGGCGCTCAGCCATACCTCACTCTAAACTGATATTGAGCATTAGGCTCTCATCTGTCAATCAGAAATAAGATACAAATCCCTAGAACTGTGTGTGTGAGCAGCTTCAGCCATATGTCATTTCTTCCTTTAAACTTCTGTAAAAAGAGTTGGGGTGGAGCAAATCGACCTAAGGTGTCGTAACCCGACCTCAGTGTCCCGTTACTTTACTGAGCCCCTCGTTGAGGCACCAATTGTCGTAACCCGACAGCCGGCCGCTCGTCCCCTGCGATCGGCGGTACCTGTTTCATCCGCCCCGGCCGGCAGGGCGGAGAATCCTCGCGGGTCCTTCTCCTGAGGGAGGGAGAGAAACAGGGGGCCGGAGAGGGAGACGCAGAGAGTAAAGACAGAACTCACGGTTCTCAGATCAGGCGAAAGAGAGCGTTTATTCAAAGAACTGTTCTTTATATAGTCTTCAGGGGGGGGAAGACAAGGCAAGCTGACCTAGGCAGGCTACAGAGTCAAATGCATATCAAACAAGCACCCCGACTTTGCCTCAGCAATCTTGGGGGATGGAGAACTAACACTGAATACGGTTTTGATCTTTTGTGTGCCTTGGCCACTCACGTCTAGCTCAGCAAGACAGTCGCCAAAAGTTATTTTGACCAGGAAATGGCAATCTCCAGCCTCCAGATGCAAATCTGGTTTACTGGCTCACTCAACGGAGTGATAATCCTTGCCTGAGGCAGACGGAAAACTTGGCGGCCCCGACACTAAGGAGTTTAGGAGTTAAAAGTTTACAAGGCATCTCCATCTGAAGCTTCACAGCAGATAATTGGTCTATTACCTTAAAGAGTCATTTAGAATCTTGGAAGAAGAAAAATTACTGTTTGCTGTGATTTCTAAAACACCATAAGGGATCTGAAATATAAAACTTGTATTGTCTAAAAGGCTTCTAAACAATACTCAGCTAACATTTTTAGACAGTAGCTGTCATTGAAAGAAGTGGCATCTGTTCATCTTTAAGACCAAGAAAAATTTGATCAGTAGTCACACTGTGCTCCCAAGCTTCTACCAAGCAACTCAATAATAAACTCCACAACTGAAGGGAATTTCAAAGTCTACTAACAAGTCCCCAAGAGATATTTAAATGGCTCACAAAATCATTAGTTTTTAAAGATATATGGAAGAAACAGTAAATGTTTAGGAAGCTGTGAGGAAAGCATTGTTTAAAAAAAAGGGGAAAGTATTGTGTCATTTTTTTTTTTAAGAGGGGGTCTTTAATTGGGAGGAATAAGGAAGAATAGTAAAGAAAGAAGATGTGACAGAGTCTCAAAACAATTCACAGATGGTGTTAAACTGCATCCAATTTTTTTTTGAGTTATTAAGAGGTCACGAACAATTTTCTCACTCTGACATCTTAAAGGTTCCTGCAACCTCTATCATAATGGTGTAGGCTGAAAACAGGGTTAGCTGATTTCTCTGAAATACCAGCATGAGCAAATGACCAAACTAAGAACCATTATTTCTCTGCTTTCTTCTCCCCACAGAAATAAGCACAATTAATAGGAAATATAACAATGGTACAATAACAAGATTAGGAAAATAGGAAACTAAAAATAAGGCTGAGGGGGAAAAAGATGTGAAGTAAGTTTACTACCTTCGCCCATGCCTAGAGGGAAGCTTCCAGCTCAAGGACAGAACAGCTCTACTGAGGACTAGAGTTGTAAGACCAGCAAACAATATCCATCTCTAGGCCTGCAAATTACCAACCCCAAAATGCTCCAGTCCTCCAGCCACAAGATACAATTTCCCTAAAGGTTTTATGAATAGCTCAAATCTATTCAGAGTTCCTGCAAGTAAAATATTCACTAGTAAAACTAAAAACCAGGCACATAATGAGTCCATGGAAATTAGTTCATGACTAAAAACAACGCAGCACTGAATAATAGGTGTGCTTTCTTGATGCTGTTATTTTTAACAGTGTATTTTTTAACTGAGTCAACTAGTTAATGAAAATTTAAAACCTATATTCCTTCTCTAGGTATGTATATCATCACAATGAATGCTGTCCGTTTATAGCTTTTATTCATGTGTGTTGATAATGTAATTTTTTAAGATGTATACAATTAACTCATTATATATTCTACTTCTTTTATATTTAATATCGATTTTAAATTCTAGAGCATAGAAAATTAAAGTTTCAAAGGATATTAGAATATGGAAAAGTTTCCTTGCATTTCTATTTCTTAGGCAAGGATCTGGTTGTTTTACAGAATAAGCTTATTAACCGATGCTGGGAAATAACATTACAAGCTGAACATCTAATTAAAGATCAAACAATTCACCCTCGGAACTCACAACATACAGGCACAGCATCTAACAATTTACTTATTTCTATCGTCTTTGAACAATTAGAAAGTAAGTCAGAAAGTTTGCTTGTCAAATTCTCCTATCATTTGTGTGGAAATTAACTGATATTTAAAAACTTTGATTATCTATAAACTTTTAAATTGTATAGAATAAAATCTTATATAGTTCTTGAAGATAAAAACAAATAACAATATCACAAACATGATGTTACAAATAAAGCCTATTTATGTAAAAAAAAAAAACTGGCCAAACTTCATGATAATATCGACTGTTACATACTTTCATAATTTAAAATGCTTACAAAGTTACTTTGCTGCTTAAAAATACAAATAATTGTTCAACTAGGGATTGTACGTAGCATTTGCTTTTCTATCAATAAAAGTGTATTAAAACAGACTGAAAAGTAATCCTAAAACTAATTCTAGTGGGTCAAATTCTTTGTAAGCTTGCTTACAAATATTTAATAGAAGGTTTTTAAACTTTTACTAGAGATATAGTATTAGTTTTTCCATCAGACGGATTTTAGGGATATGAAGCAGTCTACAACCAACATTGTAGGTGGGCTACTTGCTGGCTGTGTGATCTTGATCAGGTTGCTAAGCTTCTCTGTGTCTCAGTTCTTTCCTCTGTAAAATGCGGCCCACAGTGGGTTCTATTTGATAGTATCATTTTTTTGGCTACAGTTTTGTATCAACAGTATTATAAATGAAATAACCCAGGTAAAAAGTTGAGAATGATGTCTTGCATAACAAATGCTGGCTACACATCCCTTACTGTATTTTCACTTTTCACATTCCCTATTTTCCTTAAACAGAAAAGCAGGGAACCCATAATAAATGGTAAAAAAATGAACTAAAGGGGAGGAAAAAAAAACCTTCAAAAATGTATCTCTTTGAAATTAATTACCTAGTTTGCACTTCAATGGCCCAATAGTACCTGTAAATGAATTCCTTAATTAATTAGCTCCAACATATTTAAAACCATGGCATGTATAAGATTTTTTAAATTAATAACAATTTTTTTCATGTTTATTTATTTTTGAGAGAGACATAGAGCAAGAGCCAGGGAGGGGTAGAGAGAGAGAGAATCAGAATCCAAAGCAGACTCCAGACTCTGAGCTGTCAGCACAGAGCCTGAAGTGGGGTTCGAACTCACGAACCGTGAGATCATGACCTGAGCTGAAGTCACACACTCAACGGACTGAGCCACCCAGGTGCCCCTGTATAAGATTTTTTAAAAATTACTGAAAAAACTTGAACAGTCTTAGAACACTCCTTTTAGTACAGGCTGTTTCTATTAATATTTTCTTGGAGATCCATCTAAGTGTACCTTTTAGTTGTGTAATATGTAGCACCATTTTATGAATCGGTACAATTTCCTATACACACAAAAAAAGAAGAAATGGATGATTAACATCAGGCTGACTTGTTGACAAAGACATTAACACAACCCATTAATAAGAGAAAAGCGTATGTAAAGAGAAGATAGGCAAAATCACAGAATAAAAAACCGTCCTTCCCAAGGAGAAATATGTAAGTTTGAAGCATTTCTATTTCCACTAAACAAGGGAGAGGAAACAACACTCTTATTGTTCTCATTTTATTGTGGACCCGTTTTTTTTTTGAAAAAGAGATCTTGGCACAGGCGGAGAACTCGTCTTTTTCTTACCAAAGGCCCACAAACCCTTATGGTTCTTATGCAGATGCCTGTGTCAGTCCCAGGGGGGGGTTGTGTGGGCACACTCACATGTGCAAAAACGTTCCCGGGGAGGACAGGAAGTGGGCTATGCTTTAAGATTCTTTTTTTCTTTAGGCTTTCCTATGTTCTGCCCTGATTTTTAGTTTTCTTAGTCTATCATCTATTTTTGCCAGACTTATGAAATTACAACTCCTAAGTACATGTAGCTAGTTTTGAAATACTTTCCTTTCTCCATTTAGTCTGCTGCATTTATTACAATCACTACAACAGCACTAGAGGCTCCTGACACAGGATGATGTAAATCTCACTAACTAAAGCCAGAAAATACAATAATTATTCTTTGAGTTCAGGTAACATTGTGTGAAGACTTTTCCCTGTATGATTTTTTTATTTCCTCATTTTAATAAAATAAGGTCCTATCTACACTGTGAATTGTCTTTTTTTTCAAAGCACCATCCTCCCGTGTAAACTCGCACTGATATTTGTGAATCTCAAACCAAAGTAGTGCTGCCACCCCACAGATTAAGTTTTCTAAATAATGCTGCTTTGTTCCATATGTCGGCATTGCCATGTTTCACAGAGTAGCTCATATTTCATTTTTCCCCAGAATTCTGTTTCAGCACAACTTCATAGAGTATTTTCCCTTTCAGACTGTAACAGAAGACAACCACAAGTCCAAAATATAGTTTAGAGCTAAACAAAAATAAAACCTCAATTGATGATAGAATTCGTTGTTTCAAGGTCTGACTAGTCAGAAAATGCAAAGTCCTTTGGTTTACAATGACCCATAGCAAACACCCCGCTGGCTGTATTAGATGTTTCCATCCATCACCTACTTGACAACATATGACTTTGCCTCCAACACGGTTCATGCGGATTGTATCGTGATGATAGAACGCAGCATCTTGCAAAAGAAAAGGATGTCTTTAAGCTTTTGGCACTCACAAAACTTGTAGGGAAAAAAAATCTAGGATCAAAAAAAGAAAAAAGAAAGAAAGAAAAGAAAAATCTAGGCTCTGTTCTCAAAAACAATTTAGTATAACAGTTTTGATGATATACTTAATACTAAATATATTTCAGTACCTGCGAAGATACTTTTTCCCTAGAGTTTTAACAGGAGTCTCACATACATATATCTGAGATAAATCACTGAACCACCATGAATTCATCTCCTAATGTAAATATTTAAATATTATAAAAGCTAAATTAGAGTATAAAGGAATACTTACAAAAGTATATTCAATTTTATCTTTCATTATTTTTTAAAATGCTCCAAAATATTTTGCATTCTACAAACAGAAACAACCTTTTCTTGACACACTCTACTTGCCAGATATAATACGAAAACAGC
>NC_043706.1:69237580-69252913 GCF_006229205.1 Suricata suricatta | reverse complement strand
ATATATATATATATATATATATATATATATATGGAGAAAGGGAGAAAGAGAGAGGGAGGGAGGGATACAAAAGATTAACTGCCATTGTTTAAGGACAGTTCCTGGAAGAAAACAAAATAAAATCTATTTTTCTAAGTGTTATCACTCGTCCTTCATAAGAATGAATATTTAATTACTGAAATGCTATTAGTGTCCATGCTGAGGTGGGAGGTACTTTCAACTTCATGGGAAAACAAAAGTTTTCTTAATATTTAATGCATTAAATTGAATGCAATTAAAGCAGAAAGGTGTTTTAAAGCAACCTTCTGCTTAATTTCAATGAAGTTGCCTGGGTGGCTCAGTCAGTTAAGTGTCTGACTCTTGATTTTGGCTCAGGTCATGATCTCATTGTTTGTGGGTTCTGCACTGACACTGTGGAGCCTGCCTGGGATCCTCTCTCTCTCTCTCTCTCTCTCTCTCTCTCTCTCTCTCTCTCTCTCTCTCTCTCTCTCTCTCTCTCTGCCTCTCCCCCACACACATGTACTCCCTGTCTCTCAAAGTAAGTAGATAAATTTTTAAAAAATGGATTTCATTTACAAATAGAAAAAATGGGTTTTGCGAATATGAAACTAAAAATAATTACGTTTTGTATTGAAACAGGAAACATCAGGCATCAGGCACCTCTAAGTAACACTCCACGTAGGTGATCCAGTCTCACATCCTCGGTTAGTTTTCTCCTTGGTTTTCTGGGATTAATTACTGCTATGTTCACAATACATAAAGAGTCAAGCAAGCATATGAAACCTGGAGACAGATGTGGGGCAGTTTCCAGTTCCTTTACTTGCCTGTTATCTAGGCACAGGCAAATTAATTACCCTCCCTGAGCCTCAATTTCCTAATCCATAAAAATGGACGTAACAGACACTTTATTTAGATGGTAAGGGATGGCTCAGTCAGTTGAGCATCCAACTTCGGCTCAGGTCATGATCTCACTGTCTGTGAGTTCCAGCCCCGTCTGTGCTGACAGCTCAGAGCCTGGAGACTGCTTCAGATTCTGTGTCTCCTTCTCTCTCTGACCCTCCCCTGTTTAAGCTGTTTCTCTCTCAAAGATAAGTAAAACATTAAAATAAATAAATAAATAATTTTTTTAAAGTTGTATCAAGCTCCCAATAGAGCACTAAGCACACAGGAGGTGCTTGAGAGCTGCCAGCCTTTCCTTCCCCTCCCAAGGCCTGTCCCTGCCCTTCAACCATTGTTGGGAAAGAGGACCAAAAAGTGGCTAGCACGCAGAGTTATCTGTAGTAGTCCCTTACATCGTTTTGATGTTTGTTGGGTCTGTAATGATATTTTCACTTTCATTCTACTTATTAGTGATGTGTTTTCTCTCCCATTTTCTTCATCAGTTTTGCTGGAGGATTATCAGTTTTATTCACCTTTCATAAAAACCAATTTTCAGGGTGCCTGGGTGGCTCAGTTGGTTTAGAATCTGACTTTGGCTCAGGTCATGATTTCACAGTCCATGAGTTCAAGCCCCATGTCAGTCTCTGTCCTGATGGCTCAGAGCCTAGAGCTTGCTTCAGGTCTGTGTCTCCCTTTTACTGCCCCTCCCACCCTCATGCTCTGCCTCTCTTTTTTTCAAAAGTAAATAAACATTAAAAATTTAAAAAAAATAAATTTCTTTGGTTTTGTTAATTTCTCTGTAGTCACTCTTCTTTTTTATTGTTTCTGTTATCAAATGATTATTTCCTTCCTTCTACTTACTAGCAGTATATTCGGTATATATATATATAGTATCAGTATACTATCAGTTATTTTTCTTTTCCTATCTTAAGGTGAAAACTTTATACATTGTTTTAAGGTTTTTATTTTCTTTCTAAAATGAACATTTAGCTATGCGTATTCCTCTAAATACTGTTTTAGCTTCTCTGCACATACTTCATTTTGCATGGTCATTATTATTCATTAGATTTTATAAATTCCTTGTTACTTCTTTTACCTATTATTATTTAGAATTTTAGTTTTAATTTCCAAACATTTGAACATATTTTAGGTATCTTATTAATATCTCATTTAATTCCGTGGTGGTTAGACAACACATTATGTAAGACTTCAAACGTTTGAATCTTATTAAAACTTGTTTGTGGTATAACAACATATGGTCTGTCTTGGCCAACATTCTCTGTGCACTTGAAAAGCATGTGTGCTCTGCAGTTTTTAGTTACAGATCTAACTTCCCATCTGCTGTTGTTTCCTCTAAGCATGAAGAATTTCTTTTAGTATTTCCTGTAGTACAAGTCTAATGGCAGTGAATTCGCTCATTTTTGCTCATCTGAAACATTTCTTCTTTTTCCCTCCATTTTTGAAGGCTAGTTTGACTGCATGTCGATTTCCGGGTTGGTAATTTTTTTACTTCCAGCCCTTGAAAGAAAGATGTCACTCCCTCATCTTCTGACTTCCATGAGAAATAAGACAACTTTGGAGTGCTGTTCCCTGTATGTATGTCCGTTTGTATATAATTTTTCTCTTTTTTTTTCTGACGACTGTCTATAGATTCTATCTATGTCTTTGAATTTCCTATCCCTCTTTTCCCTTCTGAAACTTCAATTACATCATTATTTTTATAATAATATTAACAGTGTAATTGGGAACAATTCTCATCATCATTTAGTTAAATTATAAGGAGATATATTAAAGTCTATGTGGAACAATTAAAAAAAGAAAGTCCTACACCGAATTTTTGTTAAATACTGAGTTACTGATTAAAATTACAGAAAAATTTGGATTACATACAACCAAATGTAACATTTATCTAGGAAACTAAAAGAATTTTTCAGAGTTACTTTCATAATTACTTAAATCAGCATCAACTATATGTTGCAACTTGTGTTATTCAAAATACAGCATTATGAAAAAATGAAAAATAACACCACACCCTAAGAAACTTAGATTACTTGTCTAGGGCATTTTTGTATTATCTGGATCAAAGTTTTTAGTTTTGTCTAATCAGTAAGATATTCTGAGGCTCTCATCAGAAGTATCTGTTTCTTGCCTTATGTCTAATTTTTTTTAACCACAATTACATTCATTCAAGGAGCAAAAAGGTTCCTGAGGCTAGAAAACAGTGAAGAGGGTAGAGAGAATTTGAAAATAATATTAAGAAGTAGAGCTGCTCAGGCCATAGTAGGGAGGTAGGATTTCATGGGAAGGATGGGGAACTGAACTGGGACAAGGAAATAGATGATCTAAAATGTACTTTAAAAAGGCTATTCCAAGGGCGCCTAGGTGGCTCAGTCAGTTGAGTGTCCGAATTCGGTTCAGGTCATGATCTCACGGTTTGTGGGTTTGAGCCCCGCGTCAGGCTCTGTGCTTACTACAGCTAGCTCAGAGCCTGGAGCCTGTCTTCAGATTCTGTGTCTCCCTCTCTCTCTGACCTTCCCCTGCTCATGCTGTCTCTCTCTCTCTCTCTCAAAAATAAATAAAACATTTAAAGAAAAAAGGCTATTCCAGCTACTCTGTAGGAAAAAACTTGTGAGAAATTGATAGTTCAGGTAAGAAAGATGCTGGTTTCTTCTTAGGTAGTACAGGTGTAAGTGGTCAGATTAGAAATATATTTCTAGATCAGTGCACCTCCTGGTGGACTGAACACAAGGTACAAGGAAAACAGGCATTCATGAGGCCTTCCAGGCTTTTGGCCTGAGGTAGGGAACACTGAGAAATAGGTTTGGATATTTTTTTAAAGAGCTTTCAGAGAGCCAAATGGAGATATGAAGCAAGCAGTTGGAAATTTTGGAATCAATAAGGCCTTTGATAAAGAATTAAAAATCACTCATATATACAATTCCTCTACCTAGAAAAAAACAAACATCTACAAAAGTTTTAGAATAATTCTCTTGAGTCTTTCTTAATGAACTTAAAAAAGATAACCTTCTCTAAGTGATTGTCCCTAAGAGTGACTATATATAAATATCTCAAAAAGGAAATAAAAATAAAATTTAAAGCAGAAGTCCCCTTTGATCATATCTTTTTAGCATCCAAAGGTTTCCCTGAAAACTCTAAAAAGAACTGTTCATTAAACGGAAATACTAGCACGTAAGATAGGAGCTGTGGCTGTCCCTAAATATATTTAACTGAATTTCCTACTATAGCAAACCAAGATGCTGTGGGAACTGGCCGACTATACCAAGTTACAAATGATCTATTAGTTACTTATCACTTAAGATTACAAATGACCACTATTTTGTAACATTTACTATTATCACTGCCTTTTGTTCTTTCTTTGATCTTTCGGCAGTACAAGTTGATAATTACTTAACCGCCTTCTACAATTTCCAAAGAAGGGAGAGATCCAGCTTTGCACTGTCTAACCCTTAAAGAGCCGTGGAATATGAAAAGGTGGCTATTTTTAGCTTAAATTTTGCACTATGCAGTAACACTTTAAACTCATCCATATTATCTAAAATGATCTAGAGTCATAAAAAAAATCAGTACAAAGAAACTCTCCTTCTCCCCCACACACAAAAAAGATATTTAAAAGTTCTAGAAATTCACAGATTGGCCCTTCGGTAATTATTTAACAGTGAGTGTTTTACCAATCGCTTTTCCTGAAAACGGCTTCATATTTGTCCACCAGCGTTTTAAAATGTGAGAGCTATTTATGTATGTGCACAGTCACATTCTGTCCCCTTAGAAACCACTCCTGCTTTCTAAACCTCCAGCCTTCTCAACACTGCCCGTTAGACACTGCACAATGTGTGAAAGGCTGGGCGGTTTTATATGTATTTTGCCCAGATTTAAGGAAAACCACACACACTAGCTTGTCATGCAAAAAAAAGTTTTAAAATCTTAAAAGAAGATGAAGTTTAAAAGCTTAAAAGCCATGTTTAAAAGACAAAGCATAGTCTGTATAACACAAAAATTGTGGAAGAACATGCTTGATGGTGCATGTGGTTCTGCACCATTGTATGAAATACAGATCCCTCAGGAGAAGCGGTGCCTATGCAGGAGGCCAGGCCACGACTCCACTATCTTGTGGACGTAGTGTCCTGATTTACCTTACTTTACGTACATATTTAAATGTCAATGTCACATTTGTTCCTACATCTCTTTTGTCTATGATATCTTGATCTTGCCGAGTGGGTCTTTCTCACCAAGGCATTTTTCAGAAATATACACCCCAAAGTCAGCTTGCAATTAAATAAATTGTTATAGAATCATCTCAGGCCTCCAATAATTTGATTCAGTGCAATGAAATAAAGTTTATTGAAAGACTATAATCGGGGCGCCCGTGTGGCTCAGTCAGTTAAGTGTCTGGCTTCAGCTCAGGTCTAATCTCACGGTTCATGGGTTCGAGCCTTGCATCAGGCTCTGTGCTGACCGCAGAGCCTGGAGCCTGCTTCGGATTCTGTGTCTCCCTTTCTCTCTGACCCTCCCCTGTTCTCTCTGTCTCTCAAAAATAAATAAAAAACACTAAAAAAATTTTTTTAAAAAGAAAGACTAAAATCACTGAAACAGTTAATGAATCTCCCCAGATCCTTAATTTACCATTCAAGAACAGTAAAATTTCCCCCGTCAGCGGTTATTTCAAAAAGTCAAACTTATAAAAATTAAAAACTGTCATTAATAAAAAGGGTCACTTTATCATTCACAGACCAGTAGAGCAGCTAAAATGTAAAAGGCATATGAAGTCATATTGTCATATAATTATACTTTCATCTTCATTTTGTACATCATACAAATAACCAAACATTTACTTTAGGGGAAATTTTAAAGTTTTTTTTTTTAAATACATTTAGACCTTGTTGACATTTAAAAACTATTAAGGATTAATGTCCAACACAACAAATAAGTCATTCAATGATTCCCAGGTAGTTTGCCAATAACTAAAAATAAATTACACATGAGAACGAGCAGAGGCAAGCCACTAGGCAAAAACAACCCATCTTAAATTCTTCTTTTACATTTAAAAGAAATGGCAGAAAAAATAAATGGCAGTTATATTCGTGAGTTTCTTCATGTCGTTCTTTTAGTTCTTGGACATTTAAAAAATCTAAATTTATTACTAAGAATCCTTTCTCCGTAGTTCTAATTCCACCGTTACTAATCTTTAAGATTAATTGCATAACATGGTAGTTGACATGTTCTCAAAAAGTAACCCAAGTCAGTAATTACACATCCCGGTTGTCATGGAATGACCCCAATTTATGCCTACTGTCCAAATTTGGAAGATAAAATATAAGATCACCTTTGTTACACTCCCAGGTCAAGGTCTCACCGACCCAATGACAGCCTTCCTATTCAGGCAACAGGACATGAGAATTCGTGGAAATGGGAATAATGTTTTAAATAGCTGAACCAATGTCTTCACTTTCCACAGTTCACCTCTCTGTAGCCTGACATGGAAGTTGAAACAACGGTCAGTTAGTATAACATTTGTGAACATTTCTTCTTGACATAAATGTATCCTAATATAGATGTCAGCTCTATTTGACATACAGATGACCAAAATCTTGATGAAAACCAAAGCAAAGAGTTGCCTTTAAAATGCGTGACTTGGGGCGCCTGGGTGGCTCAGTCGGTTAAGCCTCCAACTTCAGCTTAGGTCAGATCTTACATTCGTGGGTTCGAGCCCCACGTCAGGCTCTGGGCTGACAGCTTGCTCAGAGCCTGGAGCCTGCTTCCGGTTCTGTGTCTCCTTCTCTCTCTGCCCCTCCCCCTCTCATGCTCTGTCTCTCTCTGTATCAAAAATAAAAATTAAAAAAAAAACCACACATTTAAAAAATAAAAAAATAAATAATAAAATAAAATGCGTGACTTGCAAAGAACATGAAAAGATAAATATTACAGGTTGCCATACTGTAACTCTACAAAACTAAAGAATGAAATTAGCTTCACTAATAAAAATCTTCACTAAAAACAAAGGACTTTAGATTTTGTCTATGAAATAGTTAACAATTTAAAAATGTTCTAGACGGTAGAGAGGCTGTGGGTTTGCAGCTGTGACAGGCAAAAGACTTTCAACAGACAAACTAGTATCCATTTGATAAGCCCACCTCTCCTTCCCTATAACTCAAGGGAAGCATCTCTATTTGTATAACATGGAATTCTATCCTCTCAGAATATATTACTTTAAGACTAAGTGTTTGTCCCCGAGGAAAACAAACTCATTAGCTGGAAGCAAATGAACTAAGCCTTGGTTCTAAAAGAATCTTTTTAATAGAGGTAACACAATAATGACGTTAGAGATTAACTCTGCTTTAGATTATTAACTAAATGCATCTTCATGAATCAACAAACAATAATCTGTCCCAATTTTGAGTGAAAAGGCAAGTAGTAAGAAAAGTCATTCAAGATGAACTTTCCAAGGGCTCAGCATGTTTCTTCAAATAGGATAACCACCATTTCAACATGGGATTTCTTTTTTTTTGAGGATGTGTGTTGTGAAGGAAAAAATGAAAGTTGGGTCTTCTCTTAGGGGAAATAAAAAATGGTTTATGGACTTCTACTTGTTCTTTGATTCGTTTCAGATCTGGAGAAGAATGTCTTTCTGACTGATGTGCCCTAATGAGCCCCTAGTTTCCACTTCAGTAAATCATCCTCCAACAGCATCACTAAAACTTCTCTTCAAGGAAGTTAACAGTGTAGGCAGAAGCTGTTACCCCATTCGGTTACACCACTAAAAAAAAATCACCACTTAAAAATATACACTCACATACTTCATTCTGATAGATAATTCCCTTTAAAAATGTGTTACAAATGGTATTGAAATCCATACATTAAAAATTTTTTTATGTTTTTTATTTATTTTTGAGAGACAGAGTGAGAAGTGGAGGGTCAGAGAGAGAGGGGGATGCAGAATCTGAAGCAGGCTCAAGGCTCTGAGCGAGCTGTCAGCACAGAGTCTGATGCGGGACTCAAACCCACGAACCATGATAGCACAACTTGAGCCGAAGCTGGATGCTTAACCGACTGAGCCACCCAGGTGCCCCTAAATTCCATACATTTTTAAAATATCAACTTTGATCAACCATGTGAAAAAGAAAATCTTTGCCTACATCCAACCTCATTCCTCTACCTTCAACCAATATTCCAGGGCACTTCCAATTTTTGCCTACTAGGAGGGAGAAGGCTTTCATAAGCACAAACTACCCTAAATAATGCTAGACCGTCGAAGGTGAGAGGAAAATTACAGTGTTGCTGCAAAGATCCGTATGTTTGCTGAAGCTAGCCTGGAGAAAACTGTCAGGAAAGGCAAGGGGTAAAGAAAGGGAGGGAGGCAAGATGGCAAGAAAGGAGGGGGAAAAAGAGATACTCTTGGTCTCTGGTGGGCTAACAAAAGGAATCTGGCCTGCTCGCTAACAGGAACCTTAGCTACACCCACAGTACTGTGGCTTTTACGACTCTAAATAGAGGATGGGCAAAGTCCTAGTTTTGTAAAATACATGGGTTTTATTAAAATGGATACTGTATTTACTTTATAGGTAAAACGATAGCTGCATACATAATAAAACATTCTCTCATATTAAAAGACTATTTTATCAGTATTTGTATAATACTTCATTATTTTATTGTACCTGAACTATGTTTTTGGAACTGCCATAGGAAAGCTGGTTTTAATAACCTAGGACTGTGTGATGCTGGAATATTATTCACAAAATACATTCAATTTTGTGCGCTATGCACTCATAGGTAGAAATCAATGCCCAGAAAGTTCACGGTTAGAAAAATAAAGCATAAATTTATTGTTGGGGTGCAGAGGCAGGAGACTCTTCAGTAATGAGTTGCAAAAGGTAAGACTAAGTTTCGATTTCTTTAACTGCTGAGTTAACCATTGGTATTTTTGAAGGAGCAGATCAAAGAAGAAAATGTTGCTAGAAAACTTAAAACTACAAGCCACCTCAGGGCAAACCAAGATTCTGTCTGGCTGGTCCGAAGCACGGGCACGGGGTGGGGTAGGGAGCTGGTTTCTCATGACTGTGAGTTCTCGCCCCACATGGGGGTAGAGATTACGTAAACATGATATCTCAAAAAAACAGGCATGGGAAGTATTTTATAACATCTATATTCTAAGGTAGGAATACAGAAATTGGTACAGTGAAGAAATAAATGCAGAAATGCAATGATTAAGAGGGTAAAATAATCCTACCAAAAGAAAGGAAATAATCAGGACTTGTTTTAAACACTGATACAACTATAATGTGGATGATATAAATATGGATCTGGATTTTGAAATGTTAGTCATCTCAAGGCACTTTTAAAAACATAAATATTTAGACCCTCTTATGAGAATAGTTATGAATTATACTTCTCACCTAATAATTCTGATAAAGGCAAATTGTTGGTGCCATGTATAATATATAAAACTACCTTAAATAGTAAATATCATTATATGGTCCTTTAAAGGATTAAAACAGGAAAGTATGTCTCTTCAAGTAGATCAAGAATAAAAAGTAAAGTACCTTCCTTAAGGTAACTTGAAAGAAAATAATCAAATATTCATCATTTCCCCAATCAAATGCAAATTTTCAAACATTCTGCAAATTAAAACTTTCATTAATATTGATAGATTTAAAAAATCAGGATGATTTAAACTAGATGATTGCGCCTATAACTTTTGTTTTTCAACTTTCGTTTTTGAGGTAAGTGTTGATTTTAACTCCTTTTAATTTTCACAAGTGTTTAGATTCAAACTGAGCAAAAAATTCACTAGCAGTAGTTAATCTTCATTTTAGTGTCTATTTTAGACTCAAGCATGTTTTGGTGAGCTGTGAACTCATTCATGAAAAGAGGTGATGGCCCTTGTAACAAAGCATAAACTAATTTGAGCTGTAAATTTAATTACACTAAATTACCAAAATACAATGAGCTTTCAACAATAGTCACTTTACTACCCACCAAGAAGCATGACAAACTAGCTGAGAAATTCTGTTCTGTCTCCAAGAGGCCAACCCAGCCCCTTATTGTTTATGAATACAATGCTGACAAAACATACCTAAAATTTCTTGACAAATTTAATATGCTTCTCCATATTTGCCTCTGATGTTACAAGGTGGCCGAGAGGGTTGGCTAGGTCATGACTAGATTCTCTGCTGTCTCTCACTGACAAAATTTTAAATAATTTTATTTTAGTTTGACATATCTTAAGACTATACATGTTTTAAAAGAAAAACTATTTCACACCAAATAAGGAAATATTTTGAATCAATTACAATTTTGTTTGAGGCTACAACCAGATCTTCAAGAACTGCTCTGAAAATAAACTACAACTCCTTAGGTGCTAAAATATAACTTAAAGGCACCAAATCATAGAAATCACTGTAATTTTTTTTTTAGTTTTACTTTTTAAGGGAACACAATTCATCTTATTTATAAGAAATCACTGTAACATTTAAATGAAAGTAATGGTTTTCTTTAGAGAATCTATATGACTCATTAAATAGTCTATTCATTCTAGGAAACTTCGCCAGTAACTATATAAAAGAAAAGGTCTTTTTTAGCCTCACTAGCAAATTATGAGGATTATAAAAAAAAAAAAGTATCACCTGATTATTCAAAAGAAATGAGGACCCAAAATCGAAATGTGAGGAACAACAGTACATGACATCAGTGCTTGTTTTGGAAGTCCACGCGTAAACACAGAACAAATCTTTTGGGAGTGGCACTCAACAAATTGGTGTGGTGGTATATATACAGAAGACAATGGTCCAATCCAGCAGTTTTCACGACTGGCAATTTCTACATACAACACAAACCAGCAAGATAACATTCGTCTTCAAAGAAATTGCTAACCGGTGATGTTCGGAGGCAAAAAAATTCATATAATCATCTGAGTGCTTAGCATCAGGCATAATTCTAGCCACCAGGCTGGCCGACGTGAATTAGCTAGACATGGTCCTTAAGCTCATGAAGCTTGCCTTCTCCTGGGCAAGAAGGACACTAAACAATTAAACAAGCAACCTACAGACAGTTCAAGGGCAATGAGGACAGTAAAACAGAGTCATGTGATGGAGGGAGTCTCTGGCGGGACAGACGCTGGAGAGGGGATAGAGAGGGGACCTTTGGGAGAGCCCTTCTGAGATGCGAGTTCAAAACTGAGGTGACTGGGAAATCCACATACTCCTTTAAATAAGGTCCATCTCATGATTAAGGACTACACATTTACAATATAACCTTTCACTTCACATTTCCTTTCAAACATTCCAGCAGTTAATTTTTCCCATCCAACTGGCAGATCAGTCTGTCTTAAGCAGGATGGACAGGAGTGGTCTTGGGACATCACCAAAGGACACAACAAAACGCTAACCAGAGGTTACAAAGGAAGGTCGGGGAGGAGGGAGGTACATAATGAATGTGCCTTTGAATTCAAAGGGGATTACTTCTGACAGGGAAAATATGAAGAAATGTGTGAGAAAAACTGGAATACTTTATCACTACCCAGAACGATGGATGATCTTTTTTCTGAATGGCTAACATCCAAATAGATTTCAAAAAGAATGACAGCAATCTTTTGTGAAGTTAATACCAAAAGAGGGAGAGAAAATAAGCAGAATTTCAATGTTAGTCTCAGTATCCCTGACCAATTAACATGGGAAGATTAAATAATCTGAATATCCCAATATAATGCTGCTTTCACTTTTATAATGAAAGCAATAAATCAAATAGGCCATACATGTGAGGGTCAGAACTAATCCGAGGAATAACCAAATCTATGTAGTAGGGTTTACTGATTTTAAAACTGTCTCAGATCACAAATCTGAGTAGATAGCCACAATCATTAAGAATAGCAGTTCCCCAAATGTGAATGTACATGATTAAGGAATCATGTCAAAGTGAAGTACTATGATATTTTAAAATTAAATTTATGAGCAAAATGGGCTTTCTTACTTAAAAGCATTTAGCAAGAATATAAAGATTTACTATGACATGTATAAGACACATCTAACTACAATAGGGCTTTTAATTATTATAAATAATATTTGTACACAGAAAATGAGGAAATTATTAGGAAGACTATATAAATAAAAAGAGTCACATTTTGAAGATTTTCCCCCCTATATCTAGATATACATGTGGTTTTTTCCTTTCCACAAAGTTGGGCAAGTAAAACACCTGTAGGTTTGCCTAGTGAGTTTTTCATTTAATGTTATATCCATACAAATGTTACAATGCTGTCAACTATTCTTTTAGCAATTTTAATAAATCTGTAACATTCATCATTGGATAAACTGTAATTTATTCAACTATATTCCTGTTTCACTAATATCATTCCCAATATTTTCCTATCAAATGGCTGACACTGAGAAAAAATGTCCTTATACCCTTTGGTGTGGAACTCCAAAGTGAGGACATTTGGAATTCCTCAGTCAGAGAATATGCACACTTTGAGGAGTCTTGATACACATTCCCAAACTGATTTTGTAGAAAGAGCAATCCATTTTTACACTCATGCTGCACCATCTCGACACTAAATACAATTTATTTTTAAACTACCATTCTTATTCCTAACAAATGGTAGTTATCTCACTTTTGAAACTTACAGTTCTAGTCATAGGTGGCATATATTTTCTTTTTTATGTTTTTGTTTTATTTTTGAGAGAAAGTGTGAGAGCAGGGGAGGGGCAGAAACGGAGGGAGACACAGAATCTGAAGCAGGATCCAGGCTCTGAGCTGTCAGCATGGAGCCCGATGCGGGGCTCGAATCATGGACTATGAGACTGTGACCTGAGCCGAAGTTGGATGCTTAACCAACTGAACCATCCAGGTGCCCCAAGTGGCATATATTTTCATGTTTGCTGGCCACTAGTAGTTCTAAAAATTAATCTGTCTCTGACCTTTGAAATAAAGGCACTATTAGCTTCCTTACTGATATTTAATAATGTTTAATATAATATTAGTCTTTTGTCATGTGCCTCAACACTGACCTAGTTGCCACTCTTTTTAAAATTGTGCTTGTTTTCTCTACTTTATACAAATATATTAATCTATGACAACATGGTTGGTAATTGTTGCTTTTTAAATTTCTGCTCAAAATTTTCTTAATCAGTTATTTTCTACATTTTTCTTTTAGATTATGTGGGTGTTTTTTCTTTTTTCTATTTTTTAAAAGTTTATTTTGAGAGACGGAGAGAGAGCATGAGAGGGAGGGGGCAGAGAGAGAGGGAGAGAAAGAGTCCTAAGCAACCTCTGTACTACCAGTGCAGAGGATCAATGTCACAAACCATGAGCTCATGACCTGAGCCAAAATCAAGAGCCACCCATGAGCCCCTCTTTCTAAGTCTATCTAGAGTTTATTAGAAAAGTGAAAAGCAGAGGAGAGGTTTGAGAGATACTTAAAACTCAACAGTACGTGGGGTAGAGAGGTGAGGGACAAGATAGGGATGAAGAGGCAGGGAGGGACTAGGGTTCGAATGGAGTCATGGCTTTCCATGTCGAGTGACGAGCATTTAGAGACTGATTTCTACTTTATCCTTCTCCCTTTTCTTGATTCAAAGTCATGTTTCTTGAAGTCATGTTTCCTTGTTTCAAGTCTTTCCCACTCATTTGCTCACCAGCCCAAATATAACATGGCCCCCTCTCTGGCTCTCACCGTACATTCATCAAAGTCACCAATGTCTTCTGGTTACCAATGTCTTCCAGTTACAACCATCAGTCATTAGCTAATTTAAACTCTGGAAGCATTTAATAATGTTGGCCACATACTCTATGGTGAAATTCTCCATACTTGTTTTTTGTAATGGCTTTTTCCTACTCACTTCTTTCTCTCTGGCCACTCCATCTCATACTCCTTCACAGCTTTTTTTCCTCTCTTTCTCTTAAATCCTGATGTACCTGGGAACTTCTTTACAAACTTCCCCTGTGATTATAAAACATGACCTCAGCCATCACCATAAGATAATAAATCATTAATCTTTTCCTACACCTTAGATTCTCCTCTGAGCTGAAGACATACTTTTTCATCCTCATCTCAAATTCTATAAGTCCAAAATGAACTCATCATCTACCACAAAAGATATGCTTAAACCTGTTTTCCAATGAAACTGTACTTCCATTAAAAAATCATCTAACTTGAAAGCAAGCTAAGCCTTATTCTTAACTCCTGCCTGCCTCTGTCACCCACCCGTTTCCTTCACTGCTCATGTCTTCATCAGTCAGCAAGTGTATCTTTCAAATTCTCCCTCCTTTAAAATTCACCTTTCTCTACACCACTCTCATGCCCTTGATTTAGAAGACCCTCAAATCTCTCATTTAAATTACTCAGTTTCTTTGTTAATCTCTGTGACTCCCTGCCTCAGCACTCACCATACATCCTCAACATAAGTGCCATAGTCTTTTATTTTTGTAAATTCAAATCCGGGGTGCCTGGGTGGCTCAGTCGGTTAAGCCTCCGACTTCGGCTCAGGCCAGATCTCACGTTTGTGGGTTCCAGCCCCGCGTTGGGCTCTGTGCTGGCAGCTAGCTCAGAGCCTGGAGCCTGCTTCCGGTTCTGTGTCTCCTTCTCTCTCTGCCCCTCCCCCTCTCCGTATCATTAAAAAAAAATTTAAAAAAAAAAAGAAATGTCAAATCCTTCTAAGCTAATTTCCTGCTTAAAATCCTATTACACCCTTGTACCACCTTAAATAATGAAAATAATTGTGACTATTGTTTTCCTACTTACAGAAAGTTCCCAACTTATCGTGTTCAATTTGCACTTTTTCAACTTTGTGAACGGTGTGAAAGTGATACACATTCAATAGAAACCATCCTTCAAATTTTGAACTGTGATTTTTTCCCAGGCTAGTGGTACAATATTCCTCCTGATCCCAGGCAGGGCCACGAGCTACAGCTCCCAGTCGGCCAGGAATCATGAGGGGGAACAACCCATATACTTACAACCATTCTGGTTTGCATTTGCAGCACAGTACTCAATAAATTTCATGGGATATTCAATACTTCATTGAAGTATTGTATGTGCGATGATCATGTCCAACTGCAGACTAATAAGTTAGGCAAGGCTAAGCTATGATGTTTGGTAGGTAAGGTATATTAAATTTTTGAGTTACAATATTTTCAGCTTACAATGGGTTTATTGGGACATAACCCCGTAAAGTTAAGGAAGAGCTGTATTTCCTACTTGCCAGGAAATTTATGAGCTGTGTTTTAAATACATTATATAGAATTGAAATTTATTATCTATGGGAGCTGGCCCTACTCTGTCATCTTTTTCCTCCATGCAAAACAAATTCCTTAGTATTACATATAAGATTCTTTAAGGTTGAAACCCTACTAACGTCTTGATTCTTACCTGGTGCTACAACCTCTATAGTACTCTTCAACCATAAACAAACAACTGAAATTACTAGAAAATCAAGTATTTTTCCT
>NC_043706.1:69156639-69237480 GCF_006229205.1 Suricata suricatta | reverse complement strand
ATAAAGTGTGGCTGCAAGAATTAATTATCATTCAGGGAATGGCCAGGAGGGCAGTACATTGGAGTCATATAGAGATGTGAATAAATAATACTGGAAACACTGGTTTGGGCAGATGAAGATCTTGAGTGCCAACATAAAGATCTTATTTCTATAGCCCAAGAAGACCTATCGGAGGTGTTCAAACAGAGGATGGACAAAATTTGATGTGTTTTAAGAAAACAATACATAGTGATTTGATCAGATGTGAGAGGCTGAGGGGCAGAGATAAATAACAAGACAATTTAAAAGGTCCAGGAAGAGGTGAGGAAAAGTAAGAGTTCATTTGGAGATTAGCCGATTTCCAGAAACTAGAGGATATCCATGTGCTAATGTCCATCTTTTCTCACTGTCGCATGTTAAAAATCCTTACACATAAACTATTTTATCATACAAATTTCTTATCACTACCAAAACTAGCATGAAGTTGAAATTTTTAGTCTCATGTTCAAAAGGCAGAGTAAGTCCTAAAGGATTTAAAATTTGAAAGTTTCAAGAGCAGCCATGCAAAGGGTTGGTTGGGACCGCCCAAGAAAGAATACATTAAAACATTTTTTTAATGTTTTATTTATTTTTGAGAGAGAGAAAGAGAGACAGCATGAGCAGGGGAGAGTCAGAGAGAGAGGGAGACACAGAATCTGAAGACAGACTCCAGGCTCTGAGCTTGCTGTCAGCACAGAGCTGGACATAGGGCTCGAACCCACAAACCATGAGATCATGACCTGAGCCGAAGTTGGACTCTTAACCGACAAGCCACCCAGGCGCCCCATGCCCAAGAAAGAATATAGAGAGGAGAGCTAAAGATGAAGCTGTGGCCACATTTACACTACTAAGCAAAGCAGAAGGAGATGCTCACATGATCAGGGCAAGGAGGAGGACCACCATGTGTAACCTGGATGTAATTGCAAACTACAGATAGTGAAGTAGCAGCCCTGGCCATGATGCATCCCTGGAAAGATTTAGTCTTCACTTCATATCTATGCCCATAGAAACTTTGCTGAACACTAAACAGGCTTCCAGGCAAAATTCCATTTTAGAAAGGCCATCCCATAACTGAACACTCTATGTTAAACTGCTTTTCTGATGCTCTGGCTCCATCTAAATAAATTTTGGCACAGAAGTCTACCTCTCCTGACTGTTCTATCTGTTGTTGGCAAGTGCTTTGCATCATTGGTTAAAAATATTTTTTTAATTAAGATTATAAAATTTCAGTAAACTATTCATCAAATTACTATTCTGTTTTCTCTGATAACTCTTACTTTATAACATCATAATTTTAATTTAACATTTTCCACAAAGATAAAAACTCAAGACCATCTAGGACTTTTTCCCTCTTCAGATTGATGTTTTTAAACAGAATGTTAGTAAATTTGGTAGTAATAACAAGTCTATTTTAAAAAAATCCTTCTGTATAATCCTTTCTAACATGAAAACGTAAGAAAAAATATCTTTACTCGATATCATGAAAATTTCCGTTTACACAGTGATTTATGTAAACCCTATAAAAATCCTCTCAAGCTATTAGAATATAACTACCTTAAAAATATATGACAGTATGCACGATTTCTGAATTCTTATTCTAGGAAAAGAGACCGCACAGAAAGGATGGAACAATGGTATGGAAACTTACCCTCCTCTCCAATTGGACTCTTTATTGCAGACTTATTGCTTCCATGTGTTAAAAAAAAAAAATTCAAACCTTTAAGCCAACCCCAATCCCTAAAATTTTTGGCGCTCTTATTAAGCATTGAATCCAGAAAAAAAACACATTTTTTTTTATCACAAGCCTATCAGAGTGAAGATTTATTTCATCATGAAGGGAATGTGTTAGAAATTAATAATAAAGGCTGATTTCTACAAGGCTTAAAGAAATTATACTATTTAAGGCTGCTCAAATACGGTAAATTACTTGGCTTTAATACTTAAATAAATAATGCCTATTTTGAACATTGCATTCTAGAGCATATAATATAAATTAATTAGAGGAATGTTAAAATGGATGACGTTAACACATTTCTTTTTGCACAGGAGTGATTTTTTTTTTCAAGCTGGGGTTACATGAGGCTGAGGAATACAATCATCACATATAATTAATTTCTATAATTCTGTGAAACAATGAAATCTTTGCTCAAACTACACTGTGGGGTCAAAGAACTATCTAAACTCTGTTGTCTTTGCGCTTTTCTACAAATCAGGGTGCACAATGGAATGCATACTTCCCTAAAAGCAGCACATCTCCAAGTTTCAGTATGTGTCAAATGAAAGAAGGAAAAAGTTCCCTCACCCCCAAAGTGAGAACAGATGGGAATGTAAAATTAGATGGGAAGAGACAGGGAAGCTTTGGATAACGGACCAAGAAATCTTCCCCAGGGGGGGAGCCAAATACACCAGACCTCAGTTTGTTCTACCTCCCAGTTAACTTTCAAATTAAATCCAATAGGAATGCAATGCAGTTCTTAGATTCAATGCATCGGTTTTGATTTCTGTGAGCATTCATGTAAATTTCATGAAGAAGCTATTGACAAATATGTTCTAAAAATGTTATGTTTAATCACTTCTATGAGTTTAGCATTATTCCATACTAAGACTGTTAACAATGAATTTTTTTTAATAAAATAAAATTTTCTTTATGAAAAAGAGGCAACAGGCATGAACAAACTTAAGATGTGGACAATGAATTCCTTATATGACGGCAGAGCATCTGCCATAAATTGAAAAGTTATGTAAATAAAGTATGAATACATTTCATATTCATTCTTTTCATATTTTATCTGTAGAACTAAAATAAAAATCCTTAATAGTAATGCCAGCAATACTTCCTATACCTAGCAGGAAAAAAAATGTTCTGCTGAGATTCAATTTTATATAGTATGATCTAATTTTTTATCTAAAAGTGCCAAATATAAACTTAAAATAATATTCTATGGTGCTGTACTACCTTCAATATTTTTTATTTTTAATATGGGTAATGGTTCAAAATTTAAGGGCAACAGAAAGTGCTGCTCTCAGATTTGAATGTATTTAAAAACAGTAGTTTCACTGTTAATCATCATTCTCTGAAAAATATTATAATATTAAGAGCAATTTTGTGTAAGATTAACCATGACCTTCTGAAGAACTATTAGAGATCTCCCACAAACTAGTGCTTGTGGAGCAGATTTGTGTGTGTGTGTGTGTGTGTGTGTGTGTGTGCATGCTCGCTTTAACATAAAATTTATATTCACTGATACAACAAAGAGAATAACTCAGTATTTTAATCAATAGTGTTCAAAATTTATGGATCATTCTCATCCATAATTTCAGACTTGTTTTCCAAGACAATGAAAAGTTCTCTGCGTACCATTTCCCCGCTGTTCCAGAAAATTGGCTTTCAATACCTTAACCCTGTTTTATCTTTTTTTTAACCTTACTTACATTGTAGTTTATACAACAAAAAGAAATATGGAAATAAGAATCATTCCAAGTGGTGAAAATAAGTGCATGTCACACTTAAGTAATTTCAGTTTAAACAAGCCAAGGCCCTGGTAACAGGATGTAGGTTTCACTTGTAACAGGGAACGAAGCCTCCCATTAAAAAGATGCTCAAAAGATGTGCTGCATTTAGCAGCACATGTGCATGAAACAATTACTGAAAAGTAGATTTTATCATTCAGATTACTCTAAGTTATACGCAAATCTTATTACCAAAAACAGAAAAAATATCTCTCAAGGCATCTTTCCCCCTCTTATCAATAAATAAAAGCCACAATCGGCAAACATTTGAGGATACTATGTTGATACATTTTATTAAAATTCATTTACCATACTTTCTGTTTGTGCAAATAAAATGTGACTAAGCAAAAACACCTGTATTTTCAAATTCATCTTCATACTAATAAATCTAAATACTAATTCCCCAAAATATCAAATGCAGATCCCTCTACATCATTGCTTTAATTCATTTTGTGGTTAGTTGGTTGAATGATTTTAACATGGACAACAGAACATTTTATAATAAATTTAAAACTTCTATCTTCCTCTTGGGATTCGGGGAAACCTTGAATAAAGAATGCATATGCACACACTCAACATTCACTCCAGACTCCAGTCCTGTCTCCAGATCTTCCACTCTCTTTTAAAACCAGGTAAGTTAAATGCACTCTGGATGATAAACACGAGTGTGTAAAAGGCATAGGGTCAGATTAGGTCACAATTTCTCAAACTATAGACTGCAGACACCTATGGGCATATTGTTGGGAGTTTAAGAGGGTTACAAGGTATCTTGTTTTGTTGTCTTCGTGTTATGAGATAAATATAATTATATTTTGGATAAGCTCATTCACAACTTTTACCACCAATTATTATCATATAATTTTATGATCTGGTTTTAACACAGTGGTAATGATCTTGTTAGTGTCAGCTTTTTGCAATGACTTTAACTTGTGATACAATGGTCCTCAAACTGAAATTAACAAATGTATTCTTGAGATCTGACATTTTTCTGGGAATGCAAGTCCACATATTATTCAATACCAACAGACACTAAATTAGGTGATCTTTCTAATTTCTTTCCAGTCTGAAAAATATGTTACACTCTTACGGCAGCTCACTAATAATTTATGGAGATCAAGCGTAAGCACACTTAGAGAAAGCGAACTTCACAAGAGGAGTTATGATTTCTAATTCTGTGTTGTACTTGTTTTCTTTTTATATTTAAAAAAGAAATTTTTGAGATAACACTGTGGCATTCAGTGAGCAAAATGAATAAGACTATTAGATGAAGTTTCTATTAGCAAGTCACAATCATTTCCAATGATTTAGTGGACTACATATTGACTAGGAGTCAGAAAATTCCAGTTTCTTTTTCCAGTTCTGCCTCTGACTTGAAATAGCACCTTGGTGTTAGAGTGATTTGTTCTTGCACCCCATTTTTTATTTTTTACAAAACTAGTATGTTATTCACTGAATAAAATGTTCAATAAATACCAAGCACTCACGTTATATAATAATAAGTAGTATGCTTCAAATTTTAATTTATATAATAAAAAACCAAATCTGCAAACTTAAATATTTGCTTTTTTTTAATTGTTAGTGACAATACATAATGCATAAAAATAGCCATATGATTTTTACTATAAATTACAGATTATGTTGATCTAGTTTTAGAAACATTTATGTTTAAATTTGCTTCATCAATTTTAAAGAGTTAACAATGTTGTCAATTTGCACTTAAAAATAATTTATTGGTAGGAATCATGGTTAACCTGTTAAAAGCTTAGCTTATAATAACTTATCATTACTCATATATCATAATATTCTATCAAAATTTTAAACACTTAAAGGAATTCTCAACTTACATCTATCTTATTAACAGAATCATTTTAACACCAGTAAAGAGAAGTTAAATGTTTGCAAACTGCAAAGCTATTTTGAATTTAAAAATCATATGCTTTGTATTTAAAATAGTTATTTAATTTTTAATTTAAAAATCTCAGAAAAATGAAACTCATTTAAGTCATCTTATTCCTATCTATGAGATAAATGCAAACAAATGTTTTAAAGAAAAATCTTCCATAAAGCAGTATATGGGAAAATTTGCTTCAGTTTAACTGAGCATTTTTTTAAAAAGAAGGCTTTAAACCATTTCTAAACTGTGGCTAATAGCATAACATAATATATTATTAATTAAACTAATTAAATTAATTATTGATTTTTGAAATTATTTATTGAATTTATATTATTGCCTTTTGACGGATTCCTTTTTTTGTAAGGTGAAGGCCGTGAAAAATCTAAGTTCAATATGTTGCATAAAAAGCTTAAGTTTTATCGAAAGAGAAACATCACATTCAGATTTAAAAGTTTTCATCTTCTATTATCCTAGCAGACATAACTTACATTTGTTTTGTAAACTCACTGCAAACTTTCTTCTTCCTATAAAAATTTTCAGCTCTTCTTACTTCAAGATTTCTTTTCTAGAAGATGTAATTATACCATTAACTACCTAAAGGACAGTGGAGTCAAATGGAAAACGTGCATTTCCAAAAAGTGCATATATCGTGATAAATAAGTTTTCTCTTGGAATTGGCAAGTACCGTTGCACAAACGTTAAAATCAGGGCCAAGAAGTGACTCTACCTGAACCGTAGAGCTGATCTCCGATGCAAAGCCGCCTGTCAAGGGAGCCTCATGACTGATTAGCAGTCGCCCTGTTTTGATCACAGACTGGAAAAGAAAAGACAAATCTGATGTTGAAGAGAATACATACTTTCAAGTATAGGATGGCAGTTTTGATTAAGGAATAAAAACAACTGATTTCAATCCAATAAATAATCAAAAATTAGTAATTTTATGCCAAGGAAGTTAAAACTCTCACTGGACAGCCATATTTGCACTGTTACAAAATTTTTCAATACAGTTTCTAATTCTACTACCAAAGAAAAATGAGATTTGTAATTTGTCATTAAAAATGCATTCCATTTAAAATACTTCTGTGTTACAAACATAATTACTTTATTTCACACTTTCATCTCAAAATAATTTTTTTCTTCATATTGCTTTAAGAATAAAACTGATTTTTTATTCATTTTGGGGTATATTTGCATATAAATAAGCAGCCTTCGTAAATACTATTTTGTGGAGAAGAAAAACACATAAATAGCATGTAAAAGCTGCAATGCAGGAAAAGCTCAAGCTCCTAGATATTTAAGGAAACTGTACAGGAAGAAATCCCTGCAGAAATAAAAGGGTTATAACCATCTCTGTTCCTGTGCATTAAAATCTGGTTAACGACCACAACTCTATCTTAACATAGGAAGTGTCACAAACAATAAAGATATGTTCTCAGTATTGGCTCACTGTAGTTGTTCACAGTGTGATATACTCTGTACAACAATAAATCAAAAAGAATAGCTATGATATCATAGCAGGATGCCAGCTGTGTTGGAAGGTAAAAAACACTAAAATCAACAGCAAATTACTGCTTAAAATATGTTGAATAATTAACATGTTACCAATGAAAAGGAGTAATTTCTCCTCTACATGTCTAAGAATTTGATATCACCTTCCTTAAATTCTACACTAATAATTTATGAATATGAAATAAGATCTTCTAAGGAAAAATATGTGTATAAACGAAAAGATTTCCTTCATTCTAAGCAATTAGAGCTTAAAATCTTAGAAGTATGTAGCCATTTCAGTCAGCAGATGTTAAACCCCAAGATATGGCCAGTAGCCATGATAAAAATAAGTTATTGTATCTACTGAGTAAATAGTGACTTAAGAACATAAAATTTTATGGACACCTTAATGAATACCATCCCCACCCCTAATGAAATGCTAACCTGGTATACTGGTACTTGAATTTTATGACTGTGATTAATTATGCCATTTAAGAAAGTCACAAATTTCAGTGTACCTGGTTAGAAATATACATAGACAAAAACAGTCCACAATCATGAAAAAGCAAATGTGTTCTCAAAGTACTCTTTAAAAGAAGTCCTGTTCTAAAGGACTACCAATGAGTAAAGACAGATTTGACAACTAAACCTTTTTTATTGCTCTGAAACTATCTGCCATGCATAAGAGTAAAGGGATGACCTCCCTAAAATCCATCCCAGCTAGAGGAGGCATCTTAAATCTCCAGGAGGTAGAAATGAGACACTTCTAAAAAATGCTACTGTTACCTTAGATCTCCACACAACAGAATTGGTGTTTTTTATTTGAGCTGAGTCTTATGCAAGATCAAATGACAACCTTCAGAATGGTCCCTGCAGGCCAATAAGCAACCAGGGCAGATAGCCTGGCTTCCTAAAGCCTGTAGAATGTAGCAGGGAAACTAAGCACAGATGTAGCCAGAACAAAAATCTCCAAGTCCAGAGACCTCCTGGTGTCTATCAGCAAGAGAAAGGCTGGATAAACCAAGCTATAGCAATACAGATGGTATTATACAGCCATGAAAAAGACTGAGGCCATGGAAAGAGGCCTATGGTAAATTAATTGGTAAAATCAGCAAACTGCAAAGCAGTATCATCTCATTTTTACAAAAGACAAAAAAAAAAAAAAAACCCAACTAAAAAAACCCAACTACCACAGCAGTGGGGACACCAATATAACCAGCTGAATGTACTGAGTCATCATGTGTAAACAGTCTGGAGGGATTCATTCCAAACTACCAAAATGTGTTCCTCCTAAGAAGTGACAGTGAAGGAACTGTTGGGAAAAGGCTTTTTTATCTTTTACTTTATGTAAAAGGTATTTTTATATTATTGAAAGTATTCTCAATTAGTCATAAATAAAGGTAAAGCACTTGCATTAATAGTAAAGGCAACAAGTACATGTTGTTATAGTCAAAAATCTCCTCAAAAAACCTAACAATCTGTTTTGTTTTGTTTTGTTTTGTTTTGTCTTTAATGGTATTTTAGGAGTAGCTCCACATACAAGGAAACCCTAACTAAGGTCCCAAACTCCAGCAGCAAAAACACAGGGATTCAGCCTTCCCTTGGCAGGCTCTGTGTGACACACTCCACGTCAGGATTACATCTAGCTCACCTCCTGACCCTCAAACTGTTGGATCCTAGACAACGTGGTACATCAGCTGTTAGTGCTATTAGTACAGAAGGAGATGGAGTTCTTCAACACCTCCGCATGTTATGTACATGTGTGTTCTTAGATCAGGAATTATGCTGCAGTTTTGGAAGAAATTCTAGAAATTTTTAAAATACCAAGAGCTAAAGGGAAGACATAACAAAAAGTAATAACACTGTGAGTTTATGGAAATTATTATGGTATACAAACCAGAGGGAGACAGTGTGGCAAGAAGAGAAAAGGCGGATTTAATGATAATCATAAACAACTGGTCGTCCTGCAAGTTGCTATGTGCTAGGCTGTGAGCTGAGCATTTGAGGTTGATTATTTGATTTAATATGGAAAGCACCTAAGTTTCATTTTTGCTTCCTAAAATCAACTCTGACATCTGAAAAGCATTAAAATGTGTAAAATAAAATCAGAATCAAAATTTCGAAAACTGCTAAAATTTAGAAGTCACATTGATATTTTCAAAGTCGTATCATCGAAGAATTAGCATATATCATTAAACATTAGTCTATAAATACAGTGCAATAATTTTGTAAGACGTAGTTAAATTCCACGTGGTATGTTCTTTTTTATCTTTTGAAGTTTTAATTTACTAGAATTTCTGATGACTGTTTTTTTCTATACTTTTGGAAATTATTAATACTTTGCTAATACTATGAAAAGATCATCACAAATTTAGAAAATTGATGACGGTGTTACTCTATTCTTTGTGATTCAATTAGACATTCTGGTTAAATTACCAATTTTTTGTCAACAGACACTTAATTTTCATACATTTAAGCACAATGCTACACAACTGCCAAGTCGTACTGCTAGCCAAATGTAGCATTTTGATGTGTTTAGTAAAAAGTGATAGGGTGCCTTTCAACGGGGACAGCTGTTAACCTTTTTAAAATAACTATAGATACAAATACTAAGAATACTTTAAAATTCAGTTTTAAAGAAATTTTAGAAATTTAGTTTCAAGTTTTCTTCTGAGATAAACCTATTTCACCACTTGAAAAAAAATTTAAGAGAGTTTAAACAACTTTTCAATATGCAAAGCTGAACCTATCAGAGCCAGGAAAGATCACGTAAGGCTGGATTTTCCAGTATCTGCTTCAACTTTCTGCCACCAAGGCGTGCTCCAGGATCCTGGCCTCAGGCAGATAGAGCACCAGTGCGTTAGAGGCAACAAATGGCACCAGGTAAGGCTGAGCCAATTAAAGACTAGGACTGTGAATAACAGTTCTCTGTATCCCCGACCACTCAACAAAAGGGCTTTGTTTCGTACAAGGGCTCCAGAAGATTTGTCAAGAAAACTTAAAAAGTATTTCTGAAAGGCTAGGAGTAAAACAGCCTGTGGCTGCTAAGTCTGTTAGCACTGGGTTGGCCTTGGATTTCTCTCATGGAGTGTCACTTTCTCACGATTTCAGTCAGCCATCCCCTCCCCTAGGGCCCGTGGCAGCATATTGCAAGAGGAGTTATCAAAATTTCAATACTGAACACACAGCAACGTGGCCTACAACAGACAGATCAAGACACCTCTGTTCTGACAGAACCCTGGCGATGCCTGTTCCTGGTCTGACTGCTCCGTGCTGGGTTCCTGTTGTCCACCTTCTACCCAGACGTCCTTACAAATGGCTATCACTTCCAGTTCTCCATGCGGGATACCTAGTACAATGCTCAGTATATGGCAGAAACACTCGAGAGAGTTCATTAGTTACAAACCTATTATAAAATAATCTCATTATATTAAGTATGTCCTCTTGTGATTTACTGAAGCTATTGCTTTCTTAGCCAGCTCCATTTTTAAGACAGGGCAAAAGTATACTTCGGCACATCCCACAATTTAATTATAAAACAGTAGACTCCAAACTGAGAATATTTTAATGTATAAATGACAATAAGAGATCTGGAGTAATAGCAGTTAGTCATAGGATTGCTAAGTTATACTCTGTAAAATGACTACACAGATTTTGGCTGCCCAAACATTGGACATATGTTTTAGTGAATGTAGCTTTTAAAGATTTTAACACAATCCAACCAGGAAAACTGTTAAGCTGTCATTCCAGAAGAAAATGATACAGACAAGTGAACCATTAAGCTTGCATATGCCTGAATGTGTAACACTGATATTCAAAAAGCAAAATATATATATTATTTCTTTCTCAAACTCCATACCAAGACTTCCTCCGACAGAGCATTTCAACCAATCCAGCACAAAGTTCAGCAGCCTATTCTGACTGCTGATAAGATAAAGTAAGAAAGTAATACTTTGGGTAGGCAATTTACAGCCCTTTTATAATTTTTTAATCAGAATATAAAGCTAATGAAAAGCAAAAGAAATACCATAGCTTCCCCATACCATTTCCTTTTGAAATCAAATGTTTATAAATACATATAAGCAGAAATAATAGTAAAAATCACACACCTGTGTTTCATTAATCAAGAATATATTCATCAATATTTAAACAATCTAGAAACATTACAAACATGATTTAAAGTAGCTTCAAATATGATTGCAAGTGAATTATGTTTTTTTGAAATGTTTTGTTTAGTAGCCAAATGCATTTGAAATGTTAGCCAGAAAAACCTCACAATTAATCACAGGCTAGCAAATGTATTATAATATGCCCAATAACAATTATTAATCAGCATGATCTTTATGCACAGACCATGGACTGATATTCCACTGGAGAAATACCAATGCTGAAAGAGAAAGAACAGTCATGAACTCCAGAGAAAGTTCGGAAAAGTCCATTTTGGCTAGGATATTAGTGGTGGGGTTACAAATATTTTGCTATTGTAGGAAAGTGGAGTAAATGGAGAAAAACTAAATCCTCAGGGCTTTATTGAACCCATGTGGGAAAAAGTAGGTAAGGGAGCAAGCAGAGTACAGAGGACTGAGTAAAATCAATAGGAAAAGGATGAACGGATAATACTAACAAAGGCATGAAATGTCTGGGAAAATTTCAGACATCCTCACTGTTTCTTTCTTGCCTGAATTATTTGTGCAATCAGCTCAAATACTGAAAAGTCTAGGACAAACTACTTTTGCAAAATGACTTTCTGAAGTCATTTCAAACCATGTCAGATAAACATGTTTCTATCAACCAAACTTACTGTTCCGGCTTGTTTCCTTAGAGTCCCTCTAGACTCAGGTCATGTAAGACCATCACTGTTCTGTGAATCTGACCCATGCTTTCCAGCCTCTGACTTCCTTCCCCATACTGGCAGGCATTTTATCCCTCCCTCAAGGCCCGTCTCACATAATACCTCCTTCCTGGTCCCCTTTTTCATATCATATTATATACATTCTAGTGACCATTTCCTAATAGAACTTGAAGTAGCTGACAAGGGAAGGATATTCTATGAAACACAAAACCGGATACAAGGGGAAGGTCAAGTGTCAAGGCAACACCACTGCTATCTCTCCCTTAGGAACACCAGTACCACCTTGTAGGACAGCCCTGTGTAGCTCTGTCTCATTAGCCCTTCCAACTGCACTCAAAATCACAAATTTGAAGATAGGAACTGTTTATGGCTACTGCAGGACATAGCATATGATAAACATGCATTAAACTGAACAAATTATGTTCATGTTATTATTTGAAGACAAATGTATACATTATTAAAACAGACAGTTTGAAAACATATTTAAGCATCTTTTTATTTCTTTGTTTTAGGGGGTATTCTTTTTCTTAGAGAGCTAGTTGGGGGTACCTCTACTCTCTCTCCCAGCAGACTCTAATTCATTCAAAAGCCCAAAATTCACAAGGTATCAAGTATTATGTACCTAACTATGATATCTAATATATGGTTGTGGATGATGACTCAATAAATGTTTTAATGTTGATTTAAAAAAAAAAAGCAGCATAGAGACACAGTGATTTAAATGAATCATTAAGCCTCCAATACTCTGACGCCTTTAAGCTTTTAGGAGAGACTGAATAGAGCTATAAAATGCATTAAAAGGGAAGTCCTTTTATTTATTTTTTTAATTTATGTTTTTATTAATTTATAGTTTATTGTCAGGTTGGTTTCCATATAACACCCAGTGCTCTTCCCCACAAGTGCCCTCCTCCATTTAAGTGCATGCTTGTAGCAAAAACATGAACAGAACATTTCCTTTCCTTGGTACTGAGCATAAATTTCCATTTTTTATTGATAAAAGGTCATGTCACCATGATGATAAAGGTATTGTACTGGATAGGTGGGGTGGATATTTATTAAATATGCAGCTAAGCCATGAGTAAATATGTAAATAAATGTGTCTTAAAAGATTTTTTTTCATTTTCTCCATGAGTTTAAGCATCATGCAAAACACAACCGTCTATAAGTATCAACCTGGTTTTGTACATAAACAATTTTTCAATGACCAAAGTAGCCACTTCTCAAGTTTTTCCCTTATGTTCATTTTATCATGACCCTATCATTTTTCAGCAGGATTATAATACTTCTATAAACTCAAAACCCATCTCCCCTGAAATTCCTATGCATTTCTTGTCAGGAAAAGTAGTTAAAATATGTCATTTGGATATGAATATTATTGATTTCCATGTTGTAGCATTTTAGAAAACTGTTAACAAGAACTATTGCAAAGCTGAGCTGTACTTTTGGAAATGCAGTCAGGATGTTATCTTCTAGCCTAAAAACCATGTTGAGCTCTAGGAGACTTTTTCTTTGGAGTTTACAGGAACAGAAGCATTCAGAAATACCACAACTAAAATTATGCTGTAATAAATGTAGAAGTGGGAGTGCAATAGCTCCTACACACTACTAGGCAAATATAGAACCTGACCCAACAGGGAAGACCATTGGTGGCAATATTCCAATACATTTACTATTCATTCAAGTAGTTTACCTCCACTCAAGTTGATAATTCACAGATAAACAGGAGTTACCTGTTTAGCATCTAGGTTATTTATGATTACGGCTCACTGAAAATTCCCACCTTGAGGCTGAGTAATATTCCATTGTATGTAAGTACCACATTTTCTATAACCATTCATTTCTCAGACATATGCATTACTTCCATACTTTGGCCATTGTGAAAATGTCACTATGAACATGGGTGTAGAAATATCTACTCAAGGCACTGCCTTCACTTCTTTTAGGTATGTACCCAGAAGTGGAATTGCTTATCACATGGCTATACTATGTTTAATTTTTGAGGAGTAGCCAGACCAGTTTCCAAGGCACATGGACTATTTTACATTCCTACCACCAATGCATAGGGGTTCCAGTTTCAGTATATTCTCATACTTGCTATTTTATTTTGTGGTTTGTTTGTTTTATAGCAGTCATCCTAATAGGTATGTGATGGTATCTCATTGTGGTTTTGATTCCTATTTCCCTGATTATTAGTGACGCTTCATTGCTAATAATAGTTTAATCTTTTTTTTTAATTTTTTAATCAGGCTATCTGATTTTTGTTGTTGATGCAAACATTAAAACTGTTTAATGCATCAAATTTATAAACCAGTCCCTTTGTGGACTGGAAATAAAATCTCTTCATAATATAAAATTCCAAATATAAAAATATATAATCAAACTCAACTGTTCATCATGCCCTCTTTCTTGGAAAACCATCCATCTGGTTTCCTCACTATCCTCTACTCTGAAATAGACACAAAGACATTTTTTCCTAAGATCACTAATGCCACATAGATCCTTTCCCAGATTGATTATCTGAAATGGCTTTCCTCTCCTGAAAAAACTTCAAAGGTAAATCAGATAATTAGAATCATGAAAATAACTTATACATAATAACAGCCCCTGTACTCTACTACCCCCAAAAAACATGGAGTCTAGTTACATAATAGAGATCTTCTGAGCTTCCTGTCTTTGTTCCCTACTCTGCCAGTAATTAGGAGATTAAACAATGTCAACGAAGGAAGTCTGGAACATTGGTACCAACCAGAAAAATCACCATCATCTTTTATATGTTTCCCATTTAATTCACCAATTAGTTTTTAATGTTGTACCAATTCCAAAGGTCACTGGTTCATGTCAAAAACAATTTATTGAGCTCTTCACATGAGCCAATCCTAGGGAAACAAAGATGAGTTAACCCAGGTCCCAAAGGACTGTAATATGGGCTGCTACAATGTCTTAGGACAAAGCATACTTAAGAAAGAAAGAAATTAAAGAATACTGGAATTAAAGATCATGTTCTATTTGTTAAAAACAATTTTTTTTAGAATTTTTAATTTCAACTCCTAAGATCTTTTCTACAATAATACTGAAAAACTGCATTTTTCTCTTCTTAAAACAAACCACAATTACTAATATTCTCTCCTTTTCTATTCATAAGTCTCCACTTGGCAAATTTTTCTCAAGTGTTGACAACAGAGGGAAATACTCTGTCTGGCCATCATAAGATTTCTAAGGGTAGAACATCCCCTGTGCTCCCAGCATACCATGAATAATAAGAAAGTGACCCTAACCCAAACCAGCACTGTCCGCCAGCTCCGTTTTACACTGCTGCTTTAAGCATGTGTCAAGGGTACAATTTCCCCTGAAGCCAGCTGGTTGTCTACCAAGGTAAGACTTCTCTAAGGAATGATCAGAAGTATAAACACTGCTACAATTCTGCATCACCATGGATAAATGCTTTTATTTTCTAAAACCTGGTCCAATTCTGTTGAAGTAAATGGGGTTTTAGCCCATTACGAAACAAAAATCATGTGCAGTTCATAATACATGGGCAAGGCTTAAAATCTATTGGGTCTTTTTTATGACTCAGAAGAGTAGTATAGTAAAAGTTACATGTATAGTTTTGAATGTATATTACCAAGATGGCACACATAAAAATAAAGCATATAAATTTCATACTTTCACTAAAACCAGGATGATGGGGAGAACTATTTATATGACAGGTAGAGTCAGGAAAAGAATCCATCAAACAGAAATAGTAATATTGGTCTGCAAAATACTCATTGATGTGATGGAGAAGGCGAGGGGCACAGAGCTACACATATCTCAAGGTAAGAATTATAGTATCAAATTCATTGCTAATGAAATCCTAGTGAGAAGTTATATGCGGTATAATAGTTTTCCAGAAATATAACTCAAAATTGAAACATCAATTATTTCTAGATTTGAACTTCTTTACCCAGAGAAGACACTCTGAAACTTTCTTTCCTTATAAACCACAAAAATATTAACCATCCATTCCTGTTTGATGCACAATTCTCTGTTCTGCAATGTTTTTGTTGGCAAGGACTAATAGAGTAACATAGCCGTGGCCATTACACCATAAGAGAAAATACCATCACTAACCAATGAAAATGTTCCACTGCTCTAATAATTTTTAAAAATAAATTTAAAAATAATGAAGTAGCACTTCATCCATTAAAAGTCATGAAATAATTTAAATTTGAATTCTGGTTACAGTAAAATCTCACATTGCCTGTGCAATGTAAACGGGCATAAATCTTTTGAGAAACATTTTGGGAATCTATTTATCGAAAGCTACTAATGTTCAGACTCCTAGAATAAGCAATCTCAGTTCTAAGATTTATTCTCAGAAAAGAATCCCCAAAATATAAAATACTGGACTTCTATTTTAAAATAATCATGTGCAGGGACACCGAGGTGGCTCAGCCAGTTAAACATCCAACTCTTGATTTCAGCTCAGGTCATGATCCTGCGGTTCATGAATTCAAACCCTACATCAGGCTCTGCACTGAGAGTACTGGGCCTGCCTGGGATTCTCTCTCTCCTTCCCTGTCTTCCTCTCTCCCACTCATGTCATCTCTGTCCCTCTCAAAGTAAATAAATAAATAAATAACAACAAACAAACAAATACATACATAAAATCACGTGCATGTACTTTGTAAAAAAATTTTTTAAAAACAGTGTTAAGAAACACTGTTTTAGAAACAAGGTCTCACATGAAAGACTCCAATACCATATCTGGTTGATGTGTAAACTGTTTAAAGGGCACAGCAGAGGGGCACCTGGGTGGCTCAGTCAGTTAAGCGTCGGACTTCAGCTCAGGTCATGATCTCACAACTTGTGAGTCCAAGCCCCACGTCAGATTCTGCTGACAACTCAGAGCCTGGAACCTGCTTCAGGTTCTGTCTCTGTCTCTCTCTGTCCCTCCCCCTCTTGCATTCCTTCTCTCTCTCTTCAAAAATGAATAAACATTTAAAAAAATTGTTTAGTAAAAAAAAGCGGAGGTGCAAAGCAGGGGCTCAGTTGGTTAAACATCTGACTCTTGATTTCGGCTCAGGTTATGATCTCACTGTTCATGGGATTGAGCCCCACATGGGGCTCTGTGCTCACAGCACAGAGTCTGCTTGGGATTCTCTCTCTGTCTGTCTGACTGCTTCTCTCTCTCTCTCTCTCAAAATAAACATCTTTTTAAAAAAGGGCAAAGCACAGCTACCATACACTATATACTGTCTAAAACCAAGGGCTTCCATAATTTTGTTTCATCTGCCTAATGTCTTCAGGCTCCTCAGGTCACGGCCTCTAGTTGAGAGGGGCAGAGAAGTAGGCGGAGAAAAGCTGGCAGGGCAGGAGCAGGGCTTACTTGGAAGCAGAGCTCCAATCCTGGTGTTCAGCCCGGGAGCTGCGTGGCCTGTCCTTTGGCCTGGAAATTCGAGAAAGGGATTCCCCCAGCAAACAGAAAGGGCAGAATCAAAGTGAACCCCACACTCTGGCTATTGGCAAATGAGTCTAGACAAAATGATATCACCCTGTTCAAAGATGAGTAAAGGAAGCCAAACAAAGAATAAACCATAGAGCCTACTGAAAAAAAAATGCTGGAAAGTACCATGATCATTCAAAGAAAAAGCATGTCTCTAAAATTAATCTACTCAAGAGCCAGAAGAAAGTGTCAAGAGTATACAAGTTCTAGTCTCCAAGAGACAGAAATAAAAATTCTAAGGCGATTGTATGGTTGGGTAAAGGATATAGTTGACACTCAAAATTCTCACATGGGAACTAAAACCACTAAGTAACACTAACATTCACAGCAGTGAGAGAGCTGGGTATCTTCCCCTCCTGCCCTCCATGAGCCAGGTGTGGCACCCCACATTCAGTGGACTTCAAAACCATACACTGCATAAATAAGAATAGATTAATTGGGCCCCACTCAAGTGTGAAAAACTACAGGGGCAATAAACACGCACAGGGGAAGACAAGATGAGTAACAAGAGGGGTCTTTTCCTTCCCTGGCTATTGCATGGCAGTGAGCAGTCTTTCCCTAGCTTCCCTCCACCTCCTTGGACATCGGAGGACCGGTGCTAGAGAAGCACAGACAGGACTTGCTCCCCTTGTCCTTCCATTTTCCTTTTCCTGAAGTCCACCGGGGGCCTGCTACTGCCCAGCCTGGGCCGAGGCCAAAAGAAACAAGGAGCAGAAGCAAGGAGGTTCCTCCTCCCAGTCCGATGGCAACTTCAGGGCCCGGCAGTCAGACGCTGCCTTCAAATAGCTCTCTTTTAGGAAGAGACACAAAAACCAACTTCTCAGGACCCTAGGGAGTAATGTGAACAACGGAGACAATAGCAAGTGGTGGGGAGTGTGGACAACCAGAGAACAGAGTCTCCAACTTAGGTGGTCAGACTTTTTGTTTTTAATACTGTGAAAGCCAAGCAAAATATGTCTCCGGCCCGGATCTGCCTAAGAGTTGCAACCTACACTTTAAGGAAATATCTTTTTTGCAAAATAACACTTTTTTTTTTTTTTCAAACGTCAGGATGCACTTTCTGCCATGTTATCTTTACCCACAAAATTATACACTGAATTAGGCAGCCTTCCATTCTGGCCTTACCAAACATTTTGTGGATATTTAGCTGGATAAACATCCATTCTGTTGAACGTTACATTTAGCAGAGCAGACCCAGTGTTTCAAAAGAAAGACATTTGAGCCATTTCTTCACCACGTGGTTCTAAAACCCAGAAAAACAGTAAGCTATCCAAGATAACGTGTAACTTTAAGTTTTCGGTAGTCCTGCTGTATGCTCCAAAATGACATTATAAGTGGACAATTACAGCATTTGGGATTTTAAATGTGCAGGAAAAAACAAGTAGCCTGCAGCTCTGAAACTCTTCCCTGCCATGCGCTCAGTAACACAGTGTCCTACGTGGCCTGACCGTGAGAACTGCAACGTGTTTGGACGCGAGGGAAAGACTGAACATCAGTTTGCCCATTATTGTTAGTCCTTCATCGATTACAACTTTTTTCTCCTATTAAAAATATAATTTTCTAGGAAATTTTCTTTCTGTAAAAGGGAATCTATAAAATTCTTTATTACTCCCACCCACCACCACCACCACCAGTTTTTGCAAGTGTAAATTGCGAATTTGGGCCGTCAGTATCGAACCTGGGCCGGGCCAACAGCAGTGAGAGTAATTAATGTCCAAAGTTGGTGTGTCTCCCTTAGCTACAAGGAACAGGTGTGCCTACAAGGGGGCACAGATGCTATGGTTAACATTTTCAAGCAGAGGAAGAGAATGAAGGTGGTGCCATGAAAATTATCAGGACCCACACAGAAAAGGGGCTGGAAAATCCAAAGATCAAACGACAAGGATGGGACCATACGGTTCTCCTCATACTCATGACGTGGGCTCAGGACGATGGGAAATTACCACCTGACCACCACTGCTACCATCCAAAGGTTACCAACCCCCTACCTGGTACATCTTCAGTTCAAAATGCTCAAAAATAAAGCGTTTTGTCCTTCACTCATCATAAATTCATTTCTGGGAAGTATAAAAAGGACATTCTTGAATCTATAGTACATTTCCCCCTCAGTTCTAAAGGTGATTAATGTTATAATTATTTCCAGTAAATTAAGGGAAACATACCAGGGTTTTGTTATTCTTTTGAGTTCTAAAAATACTTAGAAGAAATCACTCATAAATCTCTGTCTTAAAGAAAAATAATCATTTTTTTCACATCTATTATTCAAAAAACGCATGACCTGGAAAATATGTGTGCCTGTGTTTCTATGCACACCTTTTTTTCACACTTTTTTATCTATACTATTTGAAGTTCATACATTTTGAACGACTGCTTCAAATGAAACCAGGAAACCTCTGTGAGCATGGAATATTAACATAACCTTTTATGTTGTTGCCCCCCAGTCTCACCCTCCTTCAAAGGAGGGTGTCACTTTACACCAGGACAGCCAACCATAATTCTGAAATCAGACCAGGGCTGGTTCTGCATGACCAACACTGAAACCATAATATTGTAGCTGGCCTGGACCAGCAAGCTACCCTGCTCACCGAACAAGGCAGCAGGAAGTGAGGGGTGGCTGGGGAACACCATTTGAGACACAAATCTGCAAATTCTCAATAAACTACGGCCACTTAGAGCCAGTAACCCAAATGAGAAATGTCAAAGACCAGTTCTTTGAATAACAGTAAGTGGTGGGATCAGCAAATACTAATAAACATATCTTCAATATTGTACTAGTTTGGCGACGTTTTTTAATCATGAGATATGTCGTCAACCAGAAGGCGAGGTCATGGGGCTGGCATTTATCTTCAAAGAACCATCTTTATGTAAAGAGCTCTAAAGAGAAGTCAAATTCGCAAACAGTGGTCCCTAGCATACATTCCCATCTTCTAGAACACATACTTAGTTTTGAAATAGAGACAACATAACCAGTGCAGTGCACATAGGTGGGGTGAGGGGGTATAGAAAGGCTCAGATTAAAACAAAACCTAGATTCCCATTACCAGCTATGTGGCTTAAGGTAAGTAAGATAATTTCTCTGAGCCCAGGTTTTCACCTATAAAATGGAGATCACTTTGCCTACTTCTAAGTTTGCTGTGAGAACAACTAATTCCATGCACGGCAAGCCTGGCACATAGAAAGTACTCACTTAAATGAGTGGTAACAGCTCCTTGCCTTTATTATCATCATGATCATCATCACCACCAAATTATATGAACTTAAAGATTGGGAAATTGATCCTAAAAAAAAGGATGGCCCTAGCAAATATCAGCAATACAAATTTGGGGGGTTGCATAGATTGTGGTGTCTAGACAACACTGAACTTCATATGAACCACGTGAATAGACTGCAAGCCCTCGCTGAGTGCAGAGTGTGTATGACGATAGGCTCCGAGCCACCATCCACGGTCAGCAGTGGACAACAGTGGTGGGCCTGAGGGGACACAGGGTGCAGACGTGAGAGCGAGCGAGCGAGCCTTCCCAGGGCCCACAATCTATGCTGGCACGCGGCAAACTGCACTCACAGAGGCCCTTGTCTCACGTGTCTCAGCTTGAATCACGTTCAGGTAAACCCCACTTAAGAGAAAAATCTTCAAACTTAACTCATGAACTTATTCTGATACCTAAATGTGCATAAAATAAAAAATTCCTTACGCATAGCTCTTATGCAACCACACACCAAAGAAATTTCAAAGAACATATTTTAAAAAGCAATAAAATTTATACCAATAATATTAATTTAATGGCACCTCCTGAATCTCAGTCCCTAAAGGATAGCCAAAACGAAGAGGTTATGAGAGAACTATTTATATTGCTTTACCTACTTTGTTTTCATGTACCCAGTGTATTAATAATAGTCTTTATGCTCAAGAGACCAGGAGAGAAAGGTTCCCTGAACAGGGACAGAATCTGACCTAAGAGAAGTTAAAGAATGGTCCATTAATATGGGGCATTCTCCGTTGCTAGTGTCCTGACCATAGGATGCCACCCCTTAGGATATATTATAGCAATAGCCTTATATTGAAAAAAAACCAACAACAACGCACCAAATGAAGTAAACCATAATTAAAGCATAGTAACATCCATTCTAACTCCAGCTCGGGAGAAAGTTCTCAGGAGGAGTTTGAGAGAGAATTACAACCAAAGAGTTAGAACATAAAAGTGAAGAATATGGTTTATGCTTTCATGTGTTAATTTGAGTTTCAGGGATAGAATGTAATAGTCCTGCTCAACGGTTGCCCTGATAACTCTTGTCATCATGGAATAAATGTTGACACCACCTCTACATTGCCTATTCTCACAGCCTCACTGCTTAGGAGTTAACCAGGAATCGTGGGCTGAGAAAAGGCAGACTCTCACCCCCGGTGCTTGGTAGTGGCTCACAGCCATCTTTCACCTCAACACATCAAACCCACCAGAAGAGCAAAGTAGAACAGGGTCAACATGCAGAAAAGGTGGGAAAGAGAGGGTCAATAATCATCGTTTGCTGCTTCAGAACTTTTTATTCCACACAGAACTACAGCCTAGTGATAAAAAAAAAATGTTTACAAGACTGACTTTTTTTTAAAGAGAGAAAGAGAGAGAATGCACACAAGTGGGGGAGGGACAGGGAGAGAGAGGGACAGAAGATCCAAAGTGGGCTCTGTGTTGACAGCAGAAAGTCAATGTGGGGCTCAAACTCACAAACCCTGAGAATATGACCTGAGCCAAAGGCAGACGCTCAACTGAGTCACACAGGTGCCCCATGTTTGACTCTTTTTAAGGAAAGAAAGTTTTGCTGAAGATTTTCTCTGTTATCCTTCTAAACAAAGAAGGAAGTGTCTTAATTCATTACTATGGCCCTTATTTGTTGTAGTCAGTGTTCTACTGGTTTCCTATGAGTTAGATAAACAAGTACCCAAGTCCCTTCAAGCTCCAAAAGCCCCTGAAAATATGAATCCTTCGCTCGGTTTGGTGACCTTTTCTCTCAGATACCTGCACTACAAAAAGCTGACCAGGAGCTGGTGAGAACAACCTGCCACTGATCTTTGACTGCTTTTGGACTTTCAGGCAGAAACAGTGCCTCATTCATCTCTCCATTTACTTTTGTTTCACTCAAGCAAGGAAAAGGAAAAGTCTGTGGACAAATTAATGTAGAGGACGTATTACAGAGACAGAACAGTAAGTGGAAAATTTAGGACACCTAATAGGAAATATTTAAAGGCAGAATTGAAATTCTTAGAATGTGTATTACTGTTAAACATAATTCCCTGATTTACAAGTTTTATCATAAAAACAGAATAAAAATGTATGAGTTGCCTGACGCAAGATATTTATATATGTACATTGCATCGTATGTATGTGTGTGTATATGTATGTATGTATTTTGGGGGTAAGGTATGTGGAGGTGTGCAGACAGAGAGAGATATTAAAGAGGAAGTAGGAATTTTTTTTAAGTAGTCAATCAACCAAACATAAGAATATGAGCCTCATACAGGAAGGACTTTTTCTTTCTTTAAAAAAATTTTTTTAATGTTTATTTATTTTGGAGAGAAAGGGAGAGACAGAGTATGAGTGAGGGAGGGGCAGAGAGAGAAGGGGACACAGAATCCGAAGTAGGCTCCAAGCTCTGAGCTGTCAGCACAGAGCCCACTGTGGGGCTCGAACTCACTGTGAGCTGTGAGATCATGACCTGAGCCAAAGTCAGACACCCAACCAACTGAGCCACCCAGGTGTCCCAGAACATTTTCTTTTCTTTTTTTTTTTTTTTTATGACTGGGTCTTGGTGCCTCAGTACACAGGAGCTGCTCAATAAACTTAGTTGTCAAAGGGCTAAGCATTATTTTTTTCCCTTTTTAAAAGTAGTCTCATATATAACAAAGGAACTATAACTCTAATGGGCAAATTTATTTTCCAAATGTATCATTTATTCTCCCACTTCTCTGAGGTATAACTGACATATAATACTGTGTAAGTTTAAGGTGTGTGATGAGTTGATGTATATGTTGCAAAATGACTACTACAATAAGGTTAGCTAACACATTCATCACCTGGTGGTTATAGTGTGTGTGTGTGTGTGTGTGTGTGTGTGTGTGTGTGTGTGGTGAAAATGTTCTAAAGATCTACCCTCTCAGAAACTTGCAAGTATACAATACAGCATTGTTAACTATGATCACTGTGCTGCTCACAACATCTCTAGAACTTATTAATCTTACAACTTGAAGTCGGTACCCCCCCCACCTCCTAAACCCACCTCTGGCTACCACCAATCGGGTCTCTTTTTCCATGAGTTTGGGTTGTTGTTTTGGTTGTTTTTAGGTTCTACATACAAGTGAGACCATATAGTATTTGTCTTTCTCTGTGTGAAATTATTTTTAATAATGTAGGTATTCACTTTTGTAAGCAACTGGAGAAACAATAAAATTGTACAAGGAAACACTAGATTTTAAAGTAAAATAACCCACTATAAATATGGAAATTTGAAAATATCCTTTCCTGTTACCCAATAATTGTGTAATTAGAAATCTCTGTGTTAAACAATATTGTTGTCAAAAAAAAGCATACTATGAGACACTACATTTATCATGGCTAAACACTATTAACAATTGTATCTCCTGCCTGAAACTCTAAGCTAACAGATGTCCATCAGTTTATTTTAATTTTAAAAGTATGACTTAAGTCTAAAATTAAGAGCTACCTGATTTCTCCAACACAGAGAAAAGTGCTATTTGGTTGAACCTATGAAGAACTACCCATGAAACTGTTTTCTTTCTCAATAAAAAGCTAAACTATAAAAAGTACTATAAAAATTGGCAATTTTGTGAATTTAAATAAGGTTTACTTAAACAACTTTAAATATATACATATACACATGCATACATATAGGTATATAGACCTAATTACATATAAATACACATGACATTATATAAGTGCGACATTAAAGAAGTTAAATAATGTGAATCATTTGTGCCAACTTTAAATCTGATGGACTTAAGCTTACTATTTGCTGCCAATATGATGATTCAAAGGGAAATTAATGGTTTCTCAAAGACAACTTTCAACCTTTTCGGATGTGAGATAATAGAAAATACATTTGGTTTCTGCTCCCAGTTCCTTGCACAGAGATCTAAAACCTTATTATCCTGTAATGGGCAAAACTACTGCTCTCTCCATGTTTAGCCTCTCTCTACTGCACACTTTAATGTCAGGCGCTTTAGTGATGAACTATCTCTGGTGATCTGAATTTTGTCCTTTCATTTTTTGTAAATCAAAGTATTTAAGAAATTAATACCAAAACAGTTTTTAAATACAGAAAAAGAGAGGCCCTATCAATGGAAAGAAAAAAATGAATTGTGAAAAACCCTTCATGGAAGATTCGTTTTTGGCAAACTGTAGAAGGATGGCTACTTTTAATAGATTTTGAAAAAAACAATAATTATGATGTTAAATTCTCACAAAGAATTATATAGGACACATCTCTTTTCCATATTTCAGTTAACATAGGTGCAATGTACAGTCAGAAAAGCTAACAAGGTACAGAATCAATAAAAATAACACTTGGGCTCTACCTTAAGAAGTTTAAAATCTAGAAAATCCTTGAATGTATATTTTAAAGTATAAAGACGGGGTGCCTGGGTGGCTCAGGTGGTTAAGTGTCTGACTTCAACTCAGGTCATGATCTTAACAGTTTGTGGGTTTGAGCCCCATGTCTGGCTCTGGGCTGACAGCTCAGAACCTGGACCCTGCTTCAAATCGTGTGTGTGTGTGTCTCTCTCTCTGCCCCTTCCCCCACTCATGCCCCTGTCTCTCTCTATCAAAAATACATAAACATTAAAAAATAATAATAAAGGGGCACCTGGGTGGTTCAGTCGGTTAAGCATATGACTTCAGCTCAGGTCATGATCTAGTGGTTCATGAGATTGAGCCCCATATCAGGGTCTGTGCTGAAGCTCAGAGCCTGTAGCCTGCTTTGGATTCTGTATCTTCCTCCTCTCTACCCCTCCCCTGCTCATGCTTTCTCTCTCTCTTTCAAAAATAAACATTAAAAAAATTTTAATAAAGTATATAGATAAAACATATATAACTTGTAGTGTTAATACAATCAGATTCATTTAAAAAAATTTTTTTTAATGTTTATTTATTTTTGAGAGAGAGAGAGACACAGAGTGTGAATGGGAAGGGTTAGAGAGAGGGAGACACAGAATCCGAAGCAGGATCCAGGCTCTGAGCTGTCAGCACAGAGTCCAACATAGGGCTCAAACCCACGGAATATGAGATCATGACCTGAGCTGAAGTCAGCTATTTAACCAACTGAGCCACCTAGGCGGCCCAATCAGATTCATTTTTAAACAAATAATGTTTTGCTTCAAAACACCAAAACCAAGAGCACACTTAATACACTGTATATTGGCAAATTTGCACAACAAATTATATTTACAAAAATACCGATGTTATTCTAGTCATAAGTACTTAATGCACTTTTGGATTTGTTTTGTAATCAGCTTTAAAATTTGTTTATGGAAAATTAAAAAGATCACTCACATTACTCTCCAATCACACTTCAAAATACAGAATTTGGAGAGAAAAATAAATTCTAAAAAAGAATTTGATTAAAAACCATGACATGTAACAAAAAAAATATATAGATTCACTAAGAGACAGGGATAGGATTAGGACAAAATAGTTACAGATATAAAGTACCTATAATATATTAGAACTCTAAGAAATCAGAAGAGAAATTTTTAGTTTCTTAGATTTAATTATAAACAAAGAAAAGGTTCTATGGCCCATCCTTTATGATCCTAAATGCACACTGCATGAAAGCCTAAATCAAACATGAACATTGATACATCTTAATTATTTTATAATAAAGAAAGGATCATTATTATCTCAGCAGAGAAATGAATACTTATGAAACATTGTCTAAAGATAACTGAATTTAAGTTATGAAGATATTTTAAAAGCTTATTTCAATTTCGACAATATTTAAGTTTTAGAACCCTTGATAGAAATTAATGATCTATAAGAGCTAAAACTTACTATCTTCTCCTTTAGGGTTAAAAACGTTATATCTAAAATCTTTCACTGGGCACTTGAGTGGCTCAGTTGTTAAACATCTGACTTTGGCTCAGGTCATGATCTCACAGTTCATGAGTTCGAGTCCCACACTGGGTGAGCTTGAGCCCCAATTCGGGTAAGTACTAGCTCTGCTTTGGGTGAGTCCCACTTCTCTCTCTCTCTCTCTCTTTCTCCCCCTCTGCCCCTCCTGGGATATATTCCTCTCTCTCTCTCTCTCTCTCTCTCTCTCTCTCTCTCTCTCTGTCTCTCTTTGCCCCTTGCTCACTGCACCCTTTCTCTCTCAAAAAAAAAATCTCTCATCAATGTTCATTATGTAAAATACATAATATTCAGAAAAACATTATATATATAGCCATGAGTTTTGGGCAAAAGATGCCCTATGATTTGTATATTAAAAAAGAGACATTATTTTTATGCATGATAAAGTGACATGGGATAACATGACATGTTACAGTTTTCCCTCCCGCCCATGCACACTTTCCTGGAAGTGAGTTTCATTTTGAAATTTCATCCCCTTTCTGAAAGATGACACGTTAAAGGTGCCATCACCAAAGCCCTTGACATTCTCTTGAGCAAGGAATGGACACAGAGCCCAAAGGCAAGGCTAATAAACTCTCCTGAAAGCTGACATATGAATAAATAGCATGTTTGCACATGGGTCAAAATTTCACTGACTCCCCCTGACCCAAAATGACACCTGAAAAGACCATCCACTAATTCCTGCAACTTTCATTCATCTCCAGATCTGCTGAGTATCCTGTTCTTCTAAGATACTTCTCAGCCATCTTAAGTCTTAGCATTCGTTAAAATTTAACATCTGCATGGCACCCTGGGTTTAGAGGCCTAGACTGCTCACAGGCTGGAAGTAATGGCCCCAGGAACCACCCAGCTGACCTTACACTAAGGGATCCATATCTATTCCCAATAGATCAATATCTATAACCCACTCTAACCACATCACTGTGCTTTGGCACGGCTCCAACAGGCTTGGTTCTTGTGATTGTACTCAAACTGAAAACTATAAGATATTCTTCCAAATAGACTGCTCCTTTGCTTAACTAAGCCTGAGTAAGTTTCTGCAGCTTGCAATTAAAACACTGATGTAGATGTCTGGAAGAAACTGATGGAGAGGATGGTGATGATGATCATGAACAGGATGCACAGGATGAAGAGATGAGGAAAGAAAAGGGACAAGGAAGAGAAGGAAAGTCTACACGGTGTAAGAGACTTTTGCAAAGAGGCACATCTAAATGGCTTCACTTTAACTGTGTGATGGCAGATTTTAATTGTTCAATTATATTTTTTAATGCTTAATATTCATCTGGGTTAGTGTCTTTATTATCTCTTAGATTTAAATAAAATTAATGTTTGCAAAACTTGCAATGTTGAGAATTTAGATTTAAATGGCTGCAAATATTAAACATCATATATTCACAGAGAAGTAACTATCTGTGATGGTAGCCACATATCGCCTTAGTTTTGTGCAAAGTAGATAGCTCTATGTGATGGTTTTAAAAACAACTTACAATTTTTCTCAGTTTCTGTTCAGAAAATTTGCCAAGATAATCTGTAACTAATAACCTTGTCAAAATGCGGTTCTACAATGGAGATGCGAGTGAGTGGAGAATTAAGGTACTTTCCTAATTCTATAACTATGTTTAGTTCAGGACACGGTCTTATTCATCAAATGCTAATGACAAAAGAATCTGAATGATCTCAGCGGTAACACTGTTTGGATTTGAATTTCTCCAGAAACCACTCAATTTGTTACTTCATTTAATATACACAAAAATAAATCCCAGTGTTGTCTGAAGGAAATTTTGGGAATTTTAGAGTAAAATGCAACTTTAGCATGGGCTTTAGACTTGAGCCGCTTTGATCAACCCCTAGCCTTGCAGTTCATTGATTGTGTGAACATGGGCAAGGGTCTCAACCTGAGCCTCAGTTTCTTCATCTATAAAATGGATGGAGCAGTAGTGCTAACCTACTGCCTGCATAGGAGCACTGTTGGGATGTTTAAATGAAATAATGGACAGAAAGCTCTTAGCAGAATGCCTAGCACCGCAGGAAGCATTCCGTTAGCTGTAGTTAGGGCATAAAAGTGACCTTTTGCGTGGTGTCAGTTCTTATTCTCTTTATTTACAGTTGTTTTCAAATATTTTTAAGCTAAAGTCCCCAATGACTTTTATGCAGCAGCAGCACAGCCCCCTAAATTAATAACTCAGTCAAAAATCTATACACAGCTTATGATGAAAGTATCTTTGTGAGTTTGATTGAAATTTTAATAATTTAACTCCCTGTTATTACCTTAAAAATAATATATGCAGGAACCAACCATCTGTTGATGTTCGCTGCTACAAACACTATGAAAACAAACAGAAATACCTAAAAGAAGATGGTCCTTAAGACATTACAACTACTTTTCCATGAGAATAGAGAGTATGAGTGATACTTGAACATTGAGGCCTTGCGTGCAAGCTGTTTTCTCTAAATTGTACATAATCTCCTTGGTTTACACAATAAACATATGGCCGAAGGAGAAAAATTTAAACAGAGAAAGGATGTGTGATTTGCCCCTCCCTCCCCCAGAGCAACAGAATGCTGGGAAATGGAGCATTTGGTTACAAATATTGTCTTCATAGAATTTTGCCTTTGTCGTGGGTCCCTGTGACATGCTGAGTGCTCTAGAGGTATTTTTAAAACATTTATACTGTCCTCACACCTGGCACGGGACTTCTTAAGACATAATTCAGTTGTAAAATAGCAATTCGGCAATGTGCTCTATTCATGCATTCTTACTAAAAAAATGATAGGATTGTTTGTGAGAAACTTCACAATTGCAGTAGCTATGCAAATCTAGATGAGTTAGGTTCAAATGAGTCAATAGACGCATTTCTAACATAAGGAGTGAGATTTTTAAATAGTAATATAAAATTGAATTTCAGAGCTTAGAAAATGAAGAGATCAGGGGCGCCTAGGTGGCTCAGTCAGTTAAGTGTCCAACTTCAGCTCAGGTCATGATCTCCCAGTCTCTGGTTCGAGCCCCACAGGAGGCTCTGTGCTAACATCTCAAAGCCTGGATCCTGCTTCAGATTCTGTGTCTCCCTCTCTCTCTGCCCCTCCCTTGCTTGCTCTCTCTCTCAAAAATAAATATTTAAAATAATAAACAAAAAAGAAAATGAAGAGATCAATCATTTCTGTGTATTGTTTTGAATATGAGGAATCCAGGGTACACAAAGTTAAATGGCTTAACCGAGGACCCTACCTCCTTAGTGAGGCAAAAATAAGAATCCTAATCTTCAACAACCTGGCAACAATTAAGCAGTTATCACACAGTTCCTGAGCAAATAAACAATCTATAGCATTTAAACCATAAAAATCACTATGCAGTTTTACACAATGATCACATTGAATACTGACAATGTGAGTAGACTTTACAGAGGAGGAGAGTCAGGACCAGAGAGGTAAATTAACCTGACCAAAACACAGCAGGCCAGTAAACACTCTTTATTCACCACATCACTGAAACTCTCATGAGAGGGGACTCATAGTCACCATACTATATTTACTCCACTTTTCCTACACTGCATAACACCAAGTAAGCCCAAACCTAATTCTGCCTTCAATGATAAAATATAGTTGTTGTTTCCAAAGTGGCCTAGTCATTCCAATCAGATAACAGAAGTGCACAGAAAAGGCCCGTGCCTCCCTCAGCTGTCCAGATACCTCTCTCCTTGATCCAAGGAGAAAAAGCAGTACAAAGACCTCCAAGCTGTGGTCGTCTCTCCCTTCTCCCCATGCTCTCCCATTTCTATTAATCAAGGCTGTGATCAGATGTTGAGAACATAAATACAGATGCCTCTGAGTGCGGGCTGAATACACATGACAAAGGCTCAAATACATCTTTCTCTTCCATTTGGTAGAATGAGATTAAGATAGGGGTTGGAGGTCTAATGGCCACAATCCTCTGAGGCACAGAAAACGTGCAGTAGGCACAGAAAGGGAGGCATGCTGGGAGATCTGTGAGCAGAGGGGATGGGCCACAGTCTGTACCCCAGCCTTGGCTCTCCCCAGCTAAGGGCCAAGGACACTAGGCTGTGAGGAAGGGGCCAGAGGTCAGGGAAGAAACGGAGTCAACCAAACAGGAGGTTAAATATTCTCACAAGCTGCTCCCCAGGCCACACTGCATACTGTGAACTGTAAGAGGGAGAAGGTGTAGGAGGTGAAGAAAAGAAAGTGAGCAAAGAGAACAAAATCCCCGTCCTCAAGAATTTGCACTCTAATAGAATGACCAATAGCATCCTTTCAGAACAGCATATACACAGGCCAATACTTGCCACTGATGTATCTTATGAATAGGTCTATTAATTTGGGTAATAATTCAAAGAGGACTGTTTCAAGCTGCAGTTAATTCAGCCACTATGGCAGGTAACTTATTAAGTTTCTTTCTTATATCCTTTTTCTATATGAACTATAAGACAGCATGCATTAAAAATTAAGTACTAGCTCTCACGTTTTAAATTTTTTACATTCAAATTACTATAACAAAGTTCATATTTGCTTCACTTGAACCCCATTGTCCTACTTCCAACCCCAAGAGTACTCTCGGGTAACTCTTTTGGATGGTCTGCCTTAAAATGTTTGGCACATAAGGAACAAACAGCAATTCCTGTGAAATGGCTGTCATTACCATGAGTGAGGTCATTCTTTGGAGTGTGGCATCCCTTTCATTTACATATGATTCACATAGAGAAAAACAAGATTTGATTTGAACTTAGCAGCTATCTGTGTTTTTATGTACAGTACATGATTTTTTAAAAAAACTATACAATTACTTCCAAAATATACAAGGAGCTCACTAAACTCCATACACGAAAAATGAATGATCCAGTGAAGAAATGGGCAGAAGACCTGAATAAACACTTCTCCAAAGAGGACATCCAGATGGCCAACAGGCACATGAAACGATGCTCAACATCACTTATCATCAGGGAAATTCAAATCAAAACCACACTGAGATACCACCTCACGCCGGTCAGAGTCACAAAAATGAACAAATCAAGAGAATATAGATGCTAGCGAGGAGGAGAAACAGGCACCCTCCTACACTGTTGGTGGGAATGTAAACTGGTGCAGCCGCTCTGGAAAACAGTGTGGAGGTTCCTCAAAAAACGATCCATAGAACTCCCCTATGACCCAGCAATAGCACTGCTAGGGATTTCCCCAAGGGATACAGAAGTGCTGACGCATAGGAGCACTTGTACCCTCAACGTTCATAGCGGCACTGTCAACAATAGCCAAATCATGGAAACAGCCTAAACGTCCATCACCTGACAAATGGATCAAGAAGATGTGAGATATATATACAATGGAGTACTACATGGCAATGAGAAAGAATGAAATCTGGCCATTCCTAGCAAAGTGGATGGACCTCGAGGGTGTCATGCTAAGCGAAATAAGTCAGGCAGAGAAGGACAGATACTATATGTTTGCATTCATAGGTCTAACAGGAGAGACCTGGCAGGGGACCATGGGGAGAGGAAGGGGAAAGAGAGCGGGGGAGAGTGAGGGACACAGATCAAGGGAGACTATTGAATACTGAAAACGAACCATGGACTGAAGGGGAAGGGGGTGATGGTCATGGTGGGGGGCACTTGTGGGGAGAAGCACAAATTGGAAACCAATTTGACAATAAACTATTAAAAAATAAAAATTAAAAAAAAATCATTTCATAGATCTTCCAAGGTAAGTACCTGCTTCCTAAATGGGGATCAGGATAATTGCAGAAGCAAATGTACTTTTCAGGTGTTTTGGAACAGAAAAGCTAATGTAGCTCTTCCAAACAGGCTTTACATAAACTCAAGAGAAGAACTTGCTCAAGAGGCTTTATCTAGCCCATGAGACATTGAGCAATGTCTGCAGACAGTTTGGGGTGTCGCAGCTGGGAGCAGGAAGGGTAGGAAATGAAATGTTATTACCATCTAGTGGGTAGAGACCAGGGATGCTGTTAACCATCCTACAATGCATGGGACAGTCTCCCACAGCAAAGAAGTACCTGAAACAAAATGCATATGGTGCCAAGGTGGAGAAGCTCTAGTCCAAGTTTGTCATTGATCGTCAAAAGTGTAATTTCCAGAAAGCCCATCAATGACACTCAGCATGTAGATACCTCAATATCCTGAGAGCTATTTTGAGGGGTCTTCCCCCATCAGGATATCTGTTTATAGAAGAATAACCATGGCAAGCCTAGTAGTTATTCTACATGGAATTCTTCCATTCACTCCCTTGGCTTCAGTCTGCCAATTGGGAGTCCGAGCCTCTCGTAGTCAAGCTTTCACCATACCTCAAATGAACAGCAGTCTCTCACTACTCCCCAACTCTACCTACCCCCCTCTTCCACTCCACCTCTGTGTTCCCAGCCCTGGTGAATGGCACCCTTACTGACCGCTACTCAAGTGGGAAGCCTGGACACCTGGGGCTCATCCCTCTCCTGGGCACCTCACTATACTTTGCACATAACTGGCACTCAATCTGAATGTTGAATTAGAATCAATCCTTTTTAAAACCAATGTATAAGTACTAAGCTCAAAGATGACTAGAGAAAAAAAGTAAAACTATACAGCAGAGAATGTGGTTCACACTTGGAAACATTTCCCATGTTCAAATAACAGGAAGAATCCCAGACCCAAAGAGAATCAAAGAAGTCTCAGGATATGGTTTAAAGAATGGAAAGATGCTGAGACAACAGATGATACTGACCATCCAGGGTGCTTTCTAGGCATGAATACCTCAAAGCAATGAAACAAATGAAAAGTATACGAAGGAGAAAGACAGTACAGCAGGAGAGCTAGTAAAAATTTAAAAATAACAACCTAACACTTGCATAAAGTTGATGCTTGCAATGTTCAGATATATTATCTCATTTTATTCTTTGAAAGGCTCTAAACAAGCAGTTCCTCAATCGTGCTGACTGTTAAGTAGCAGAAAACATCAACAGCAGCCTGACACAGCCAGGGTCAAGTGGTCCTCATCATCACACAGACTTCCACTAACAGCCACGAGCAGCAATTCACAGTCGTGATTATCCAAGGAGCTGCTATTTCAGGAACTGAACAGGGGTCACTTCAAGAATCACTTCTATTCATTTTACATCTCTAATAATAGAATTTGGTCGGCTGCTGACATCCTTCATTGAGTTTCCAACAGTACAGGCACTATGCTTTATTGTCATAAGTGAGTCATTCTGTCTGTTTGAGAGATAAGATTCCGGAAGGCTTAAATAAATTGTAAAGACATCCATGTGAATCGGGGAGGAATCAGAATTTAAATTTTGACCAACAGTTTCCTCTCAACATCTAACATTAGCTCACCTGTAACACTTCTTTGACAAACTAACAATTCTGTTTATAATTTGTGTGAATATCAGCCTGACTCATCACAGAGTTAGGACTATAAATGATTAAGGACTCATCTCTGGTGATATAACAACTCAGATCTAGGCAATAAGATTTAACAGGATCATATTTTTGAAATATGACCTGATTTGTTTTTCATTCTTCCTGATTTTGTTGCTGTACCCTTACAGATGAGTCACCTTCAGCTTTGGGGGACAGGCAGATACAGCCAAGAACAAAGACTTTGTTGTTCAGATCTAACTTTTCCAAATAGAATTTTTAAAACGAGATCAGCAGAAGCAATTGTCATGAAACCCACACTCTGTATTGCAGGAACTTGAGAGAGACATGTCTCAAAATTATTTGACTTGGAAAACCTAGGATTTAGAGTTCATATGAAAGTTACCCACAGAGTATGACAATAGCACAGCATGGTATTAGAGCAGTTTTCCTGGCTCTAGGACAACAGACAGAAATCTGATTGGCTGGTAGAAAGAAGTAAGGACTAAGGTGTCTAACTGGAGTTTAGACAATGTCTAGGTCCTTGAAGGAGTGTATATGCAAGTGAATGCCTGTAGAGGATAAACATGAGAGGGAGTGGTAAGATGGTGGTAAAAAAAAAATCAGATAGACTGAGAAGGGTATCCATAAACACTAGGGGCCGGTGCCCAGCTTCCTATCTAAACACCTCTAGGAGAACCATTCTGATGGGTCCTCCAAGTTAATGTTGGGTAGATACTACAGAGCAACAATGGTGGCAGAATGCGATTAAGGGCTCTGTGCTTCCCTATCGTCCTGGCTCCAGTGGGATGTTAAAGAAATCCAAAAGCATTCCCATGGCTCCCTCAAGGGAGGTCTGCCAGAGCTTCTAGTGCAGCAATGGCATATGGGTTGGGGATACTGAGCATGGAGAACTATGGGTCCAGCCAATGAATCAGCAAGCAGTCATCACGGTTTTAGCTCACCTAAAAGAAAAAAAAAATCAACCACAAATAGGAAAAACATGAAGACAAAGGCAAAGCCCTATCAGGATGAGACACATGAGATAGGCCAGGGAGGCCCAGGGACAAATGAATTGAATGGACATGTTCCTTTTTCCAAGGCTATCCCTACATTGAAACTCTCTGGAGTGTGCTGGGGAGTGGATGAGGGTGGAAGTGGAGGAAGAACCACAGAATGGGAAAGCTCTAAGAATGACTATGAGTTTTGCATTACGTCTAGCACTTGACTAAGTTTTTACTCCCAAGGGCTAAAGAGAGGTTAACTTAAAGTCGCCATATTACATGTTTGCTCATTACCAGCAGAAAAGGAGGTTCCAGAGCTAAACTGAGTTGTTCAGTTACAGAGAAATAGCGTCACATTTCCATACACCCACAAATATATAAATTTGACGTTGCTTATCGGTTTGAAGTTTTCACAGGTTAGAGAATCAACAAATTATTAGATCAAGATTATCTTAAAGAGTGATCCCCCATGTTGATCTTAAAATGTCTTCCCTTTTCTCTTTTAACAAGAAAATACTCATCTCTTTTCTAAATTATTAGAACTGGGGCACCTGGGTGGCTCAGTTGGTTGAGCATCTGACTTTGGCTCAGGTCCTGATCTCACAGTTAGTGGGTTCAAGCCCCGCTTCAGGATGTGTGCTGACAGCTCAGAGCCTGCAGCCTGTCTTCATATTCTGTGTCTCCCTCTCTTTCTGACCCTCCCCTGCTCACGCGGTCTCTCTCTCTCTCAAAAATAAATAAAACATTTAAAAAACAAAAAAAAATTTTTAAATAAATTTTTAGAACTGAAAGAGTGGAAGGAAAGGGCAGGTGCGGCTCATTCTCTGGGGCATCCTTCTAACCTAGCCCTGAAGTCAATACTTGGTCTAATAGTACAGAGAAAGGCACTTGGGAATAACCATTTGCTATTCCAATTATTCCAAAGCTCTTAGACTCATCTTGACTCTGTCACTGATAGTCCAAATGAAAGAAATATAGAACTTAAAATGATCTCCATCATGCCTTTACCAAGTACCTAAACAATGATCAGATGCAGAAGTGAACCCAATGAGGAAAGAAGCTCAAAGAGCTACAGATGAATGTGTCCCAACCTCCGGCTTCATCTACTTTTTGTTTCCTGGCCTTGTGAGGGAGGTTTTTTCTCCTTTCCTAAGGAAAACCTTCCTTAAATTCCACTCAAAAAAAACTATCCCCTAAGACTGTTATTTGTTCCAGGCCTGTGTCCTCACAGCAATCTTCTGATAAACATTTTCTTGGCATTATCAGAAAACACTACAATTTGTTGGGTGGCTTACCTGTCTCTCCCAGGAAGACAGCGTGAACCTCTTTAAATCCCCAGTCTCTCAATTCAGTTGACTATCTGTGCCAAAGTGGTGAGCACAGTCTTAAGTACTTTACGTACATTAAAACTCAGTTCATCCTCAAAATAGTAACAGTGGATAAAGACAACTATTATCATTTCCATTTCAGAGACGAGAAAACAGATGCACAGAGAGGCAAGTAACAGAACAGAGGATCAAACTCAGGCTGCCTGGCTCCAGAGTAGATGCTCAATAAAAGTTTGTTAAATTGAACCTCTGCCGAAAAACCTAGGATTCAGAAAGCCGAAGTTCCCTCCTTCTAGATACTATCTTCGGTCAGCACATTTTAAACCAATAGTCCATGAGAATCCAATTAAAGAAACACTGCGTCTTTTGTTTAAATAATTTGTCTGTTGTATTACAGATGGCTTTCTTCCACAGCCGTACCCCTTCACTTTTTCCAAGGTATCATTATTTTCTTGAGCCAAAAATCGTAATAATATAATGACTTTTGTCAGCTTCCACAAGGCTAGCTTTGGGGGAGAGAAAATAACTGGTTCTTTCCATGAGCTGTTGAAAGACATTCTCTGTTACTACTATAGAAGACACACCGAGACGTGAAGTACAAACCACACCAACAAGCCGCCTGTCCCCGTTTTCCCCACAGAACAAAGACAGTTTTGTTCTCTATTTAGGTAATAACAATGAAATAAAAATATTTATGACTAATTCTTTTAATGGTGATTTTCACTGTTACTTCTTTTGATGGTTATATTGGGACTCCTTCAGGATTTGATTTACGAGCAACCCGTTTTAGAATCTCTGTAGGATAATCCCTCAAAAGCAAGCTTAATTTCCGAACATGTTTTTGAAACCACTCACTGCCTAGCTGTTGCTTCTACCAAAACACATGCCTTCAGTTACACCAGTTGACGGTTCCAGACGTACACCTAGACCCGCAATAATCTCAGAATTCTGCCCTTCCCCCTCCACGCCTCTCCAAGCCTCCTCTTCTGTCTGCCATCAAACACCTCAGCCTCCCTCAAACATCAAAACTTAACATGTGTCTTCCAGTTAGTTTCCTCAACGTAAGAACCCAGTAGCTTCTGCTGTTTCATAGGCTCCTATCTATATAACTAGTCATCATGAAAGAGTGTACGTTTTCATACACATTTTGAATACATTTAGAACATGTAACTTCTCACTGTCATAGTTTACTGAAAGAAAGAGTTCTTCATCCTTATGTAAATTTATTAAAATGGGCAAATATAAATATATCCTTCATAATTCAAAGTCCCTGCCCTAACACTGAGACCCATTTAAGTATAATTTTTTAAAACACAGAGATTAGAGAATTTTACATACTAATTTTCAGGTGTTGTCAAACAATGATAAACTGAATGTGGTTTTATCCAGACCTGAGTTTACAATGTTCTATCTACCCTCAGCCTTCCTACATCAGATATGTACTGATTCGGCTACTATCACCGCATCACAGACCACAGTTTGTCATGACCCACAGGGCTCCCCACTCCTTATCCTTTCCCTGATTGGGAAATTCCTACCTTTGGGATTATGCCCACTGACACTGCAGCCATTTTGCTGGTGCTAAAGAGTAAAACATGGTAGTCTGCCTGAGGATGAGCTGCCTTAGTATTATTTTCCTAATATCCTTGTATTTCCAGTTGGGTCTCAGTGCAAGGTTAATCTCTCTTTTGTCTCTTTTTAGCTAAATTTTACCCTGTTGTCCAATCTTTTAGTGACTATATCCTGTCCAATGACTGGAATGTGGCACTAGAGCACTGATGTTCCATGCCTGAGCCCTTTCTGCTTAATCCCAAGCAAGGGATGGAACCCTTTTCCTGATGAAGACATGCCAATCTCTACCACCTAACAAAATGTTCTCTACCCTGACTGCCGTCTGAATACTCAGATCTACCTTTACCTCTGCTTGACTTGGGTATCTGGAAATTCACACAAATGGCACACTCTATCTGTTCTCTTCCATTTATCATGAGACCCCACTACCAGTAGACTCTCAGATTCTTCAGCTGTACCATTACTATACACTAGGAGTATAGGAGATGTTACTCAGTACCCCATAGCCTAGTTAACAAGCATACTCCTCTACCATAGTCCTTCCTTTGGAATAAGTAGCCATGTATTGTAGCCTCTGGTGATGAGGAGAGTAACCAATACTGTATTATCCAAAGTGAAAAGGGGAATATTATTAATAATTGTTGTGGACAACAATTACGCTGGGCAAACTGGGATGTGAATCATCCTGCAGAGGATCGAACCAACGGCGAACGCTTGACCAAAACAAACAAAAACCCAAAACAGCCAATTTGTGGCTTGGCTAGGAACCTGTGACCTGGGAGGCCAATTAAAAAATGACTAGGCCAATATCACAGTGTGCAGTTTAAAATAAGATTGACAGGAATATTGCCAGCATGTTGCAGGTACTAGAGTTGAAAGGCTGGATCAGAGCTAAAGAAGTCAGAATGATCAAAAAGCTGATTAATCAAAACCCACCTGATAAAGAACCCAGACATAACTGGACTTTCAGTTCCTGTAGCTGGACTTGCCTAGATTTCCGTTTGGTCCACACAATGCTTTCCAGATTTCTACTGAGCTAGTGGTCATAAATTCTAGTTCTTACAGTCAAAGCTAGTTAACTAAAATGCAGTCCTCCTTGAATCTTCACCTATCCCTCTTCAAGACTTCCTCTTATGCACCCAAACTCATTTAATAGGATCGTCATTTGATTATTATCACATTCCCAAGGCTTTTTCTTCACTTACCCCTTCACTTTCTTCTGCCTCAGACAGCTTTGAAACCAGGCTTTCTTCTCCATTCTCATTGATGCTATTTTGGGTCAGTCCTTCAGTATGGTCTCTCCATTTTAGGAGACTCTGCCTCCCAAATTGCCCTTTCCATGACCAATCCACTCAACTTCCACACAGCTCAGTACTCAATGAGAAATAATGTTCTTTTGGACGAGTAATAGGAAAAGAAATGTAATAGGAAAAACAATAGAAAGATCCTATTCATCACAGCAATTAAATCTGTAAGGTATCTAGGAGTAAATCTAACCAAACATAAGCAAGAAGTTTATGGGAAAATATACAAACAATTACTGAAGAACACAGGAAGGCTTGAATAAATGGAGGGATAGAACATATTCATAGAAAGGAACAATCAATATATTCAAGATGTCACATTCCCCAAAATATCTATAAATCAAATGTAATTCCCATCAAAATACCAACAGAGGTGTGTGTGTGTGTGTGTGTGTGTGTGTGTGTGTGTGTGTGAGAGAGAGAGAGAGAGAGAGAGAGAGAGAGTGAGTGATTTGGCAAGCTAATCTTCAATTTTCTATGGGAAATACAAGGACCAAAAATAGCCAAGAAGAAGTGTGAACAAGGGCAAGTTGGGAAAATTTTCCCTGCCAGTATCTAGATTTTAACACTATTTTAACAATAGTGAAGTATTAGTAGAAGGCTCCTTAGTGATACAAAGAAACACTAAAGAGGCCCTAAATAAATCCATGCATCCATGAAAATCAGATACTGACACAAAACGTAACCACGAATCCATGAAAAAGGACAGATTATTTAAAAAATGGTATAGAGTCAAGAATAAGATATGCGTCTTATCTTAGGTCCCACTAAAAATATCAAATATGATTAAAGGTGATTAAAGACCTAAGACTGACAGATAAAACTTTAAAACTGTTCTAGGAAACACAAAAGAATGTCTTTACAATCTTGTGATAGGAAGGATTTCGGTGAGACAGGAGAATCACAAACTATAAATAAAAAGATAAGTAAATCTGACCACAGCAGGATTTAAAACTGTTGTGTATCAAAAGTTACCATTTAAAAACTTTAAAGCCAAGCAACAGACTGAAGAAAGATAATGGCAATATATGTAACTCATAAAGTTTTTTTATTTGAAAAAATGAGAAAGATGTTTTTACTCAAAAAGAACTCTACAAATCAGTAAGAAATTTTTATTTTCCCCTGACATAAAAATGGGAGAGTTATAGAAGGGGAACCAGAATTGTCTACATACTTATGAAAAGATGTTCAATCTCATTAGTAATTGTCGAAATATAAATCTGAACTCAACAGGATAACACTATACACAATCCATCATAAGATGTCTCACATACTGTTGGTGAGTATGTACACGGCACTACCACACTGTAGAATAATTTGAAAATATAGATTAAAGTTGACAATACAGATAAAAACAAAGACATTTTATTTCCAGACATTTACAAGAGAGAAATGGTGAATATATGCACAAGGAAACATGAACAAAATTGTACATAACATATGTACATATAAACAAAAATGTTTATAAATGGATATTTACATTAATCTCATCTCTTTAAAATACAGAAAACAACATTCCCTTTAGCGTACTTCCACCACCATCTTTCTTGCTTCTATTTTGCCAAAAACCCCTTGACAATTTCTACATTAGCAATTTCTAATTCCCCTCCCTTTATTTCTCTTAAACATACCCCAGTCAGGCTTTTCCCCTAAAATTTCACTAAAATTTGTATCATTAAGTTCACCAATGACCTCTGTGTTGATAAACCAATTATTCAGTTCTCAGTACTCATCTTAGAAATCTTATCAGTATCATATGGCACAGCTGACCACTCTTCTTCCTCAATCCTAGGATTTCCTACTACCTTGTGTGTCCTACCTCACTGATCACTCCCCAGTTCCCTCTGCTGGTGCCTTCCTTCTTCCCTAATCTTCAAAGGCTGGAGAGTCCCAACGTTGACTTGCTAGATCTATTATCTGTCTAGGCTCACTTCTTTGGTGGTCATATCCAGTCTTGTGGATTATACCTCTGTACATTGATAACTTTGAAATGAATATTCCCATCTCAGACCATAACACAGTTAAAACTCTGTTCCCAATCTTCCCTCCATAAAGTGCATCCTTGTAGTCATACCATTTTGTTCAATGGCAACTCCACCCTTCCAATTACACTGTCAAAACGAGTCATCCTTGCTTCTCTTTCCCACTCTCTACACTCAGTTGTCCAGTAAGTCCCATTGTTTCTGTCTTTAAAACACGCGCACACACACATACACAGAATCTGAGTACTTCTCTCACCATCTCCACTGTTGCCCACTTTGGTCTAAGCCACCACCCTTTCTCTTCCAAATTTTGACAGTAGTCTCCTAATTGGTCTCGCTGACTCTAATCATTATATTCCAACACAAACCCTGACTAAGCCTTTTGCAATATAATACACCATTTCTACAATAGCATGCATTTCACTTAGGGTAGAAACCAAAGTACTAATACTCCATTCCCCAACTTCTCCCACTCCCCCCATTGACTAGACTTCCTGTCACTATCAATGCTTCAGCCACAGAAACTTCCTTGGTGTTTTCTAAGTATATGAGACATAATTCTGCCTTATGGCCCCTACAGTAACTTTGCTCTCTGCCTAGAACATTCTTCTTCCATAGAAAACTGTAGAAGTAATCCCCCTCACTTACTTCATTTATTTATTTTTTTTTTTAATTTTTGATACTGAGAGAGACAGAGCATAAGAGGGGGAGGGGCAGAGAGAGAAGGAGACACAGAACTGGAAGCAGGCTCCAGGCTCTGAGCTAGCTGTCAGCACAGAGCCCGATGCGGGGCTCGAACCCACCACCGTGAGATCTGACCTGAGCCGAAGCTGGAGGCTTAACCGACTGAGCCACCCAGGCGCCCCCCCGCCCCTCACTTACTTCAAAATCTGGTCAATTAACTGCTCAATAGAGCCCACCTTTATCAACTTATTTAAAATTACAATCATCCATCCCCTACCTCCCTAATATTTCTAATCCCCTTACTCCAGCTGACTTTCCTTTTCCCATTCCCTGTAGTTCCTCCTTCTAGCTAAGTTTTCTCCTAGTTACTTTTTAGGAATGTCTATTTAGTCTATTGTAGATCTCCTCTAGCTAGAGTATCAATGCCAAGAGAAAAATGATCTTTCTTTGATTTGCTGAATGTATTCTAAACACCTAAAACAATGTATAGCACTGAGCAGGTCCTCCATAAATATTTGTTGAATGAAAAACTGTAAAAAATATAATGGAGACTTAAAAAACATCACCTATTGTAGAAAAACATGTATAGTAAGAAGCCATATATTTTTTAAATATAAAACACCCAAAGCAATGCTATGCATACATATGCTGTAAAACTATATAAAAATATGAAAGATAGAAATCATGTGGTCAACTCAATAGATACAGAAAAACATTTGACAAAATACAAAATCTTCCCATGATGAAAACTCTCAATGAATTGGGTCTACAAGAAATGAACTCAACATAATAGAAGCCATATATGACAAGCTTATAGCTAATATCATACTCCATGGAGAAAAAAGAAAAGTTTTTCCTCTAAGATCAGGGCTAAGACAAGGGTGCTCATTCTCACCACTCCTATTCAACATAATACTGAATATCCTAACCAGAGCAATTAGGCAAGAAAATGAAATAAAGGCATCCACATCAGAAGGATAAGTAAAGGTGTCTCCATTTGCAGCTGATATGATCTTATATAGAGAAAATCTTAAAGATTCCACCAAAAACTGTTAAAGAAGTCAGTAAAGCTGCAGGACACGAAATCAACATACAGAAATATCTGAAAAATATTCAGAAATATCTGAAAAAAATTCTATTTATTATAGCATCAAAACAAATAAAATACTTAGGAATAAATTTAATCAAGGAGGTAAAAAAGTTCTATACTGAAAACTTAAACACTTAAACACTGAGGGGAAAAAATGAAGAAAATACAAATAAATGGAAAGATGCCCATGTTCATGGATCAGAAGAATATTGTTAAAATGTCCAAACTACCCAAAGCAACCTACAATTCAACCTACCAAAATCTGAAAGGCATTTTACACAAATAGAAAAAACAATGCTGAAATTTGCATGGAACTACAAAAGACTCCAAATAGCCAAATCAATTTTTAAAAAGAACAACAAAGCTAGAGGAATCACCGTTCCTGATTTCAAACTATAATACAAACCTATAGTAATCAAAACCGTATGGTGTTACCATAAAAACAGACAAATAAACCAATAGAACAGAGTTAAGAACCCAGAAAAAAAAACCTCAGACACAGAGTCAACTAGGATTTGACAAGGTAGCCAAGAATACTCAGGAGGGAAAGGACAGTCTCTTCAATAAATGATGCTGAGAAAATCACATGCAGAAAAATAAAATTAGACACCTGTTATGGCAGTCACAAAGATGAACTCAAAATGAATTAAAGACTTCAACATAAGATCTGAAATCATTAAACTCCTAGAAGAAAAGAGAAGCTCCTTGACATTGGTGTTGGCAAAGATTTTATGATACAATTCCAAAAGCGCACATAATAAAAGCAAAAATAAATAAGTGGGACTATATCAAACTAAAAAGCTTCTGAACAGCAAAGGAAACCATCAACAAAATGAAAAGGCTACCAACAGAGTGAAAGAAAATATTTACAAACCATCTATCTGATAAGCAGTTAACATCAAAAATACATAAGAAATTCACATAACTCAACAGAAAAAAATCAACGTAATTTAAAAAATTGTCAGAAAAACGGAATAGACATTTGTCCAAAGATGACATGCAAATAGCTAACAGGTACATGAAAAGATGGTCAACATCATTAATCATCAGGAAAATGCACTTGTTAAGAATGGCTATCATTATAAGCGACCACTGTTGGTGTGAATGCAAAATGGTGCAGCCCCTATAAAAAACAGTGTAGAGGGACACCTGGGTGGCTCAGTTGGTTATGCATCTGACTCTTTGGAGTCGTGGCTCAGCTCATGATCTCACAGTTCATGAGTTCAAGCCTTGCATCAGGCTCCAAGCTGACAGTGCAGAACCTGCTTTGGATTCTCTCTTTCTCCCTCACTCTCTGCCTTTCCCCTCCTTGCTCTCTCTCTCTCAAATAAATAAACTTAAAAAAAAATAAAAAGTCAGTGTGTTGGAAATGCATTCTCATCCAGTGTAGTCCTAAAACCTGGATTAAAAAAAAAAAAGTATAGAGATTCCTCAAAAAAATTAAAAACAGAGCTACTATATAATCCAGCAATCACATGTCCAAAGGAAATAAAATCACTGTCTTGAAGCATTATCCCCAATCTCATGTTCACTGCAGCATTATTTACAATAGACAAGACATAAAAACAACCTAAGATGAATAAAGAAACACACACACACACACACACACACACACACACACACACACACACACACACAAATAGTATTCAGTCATAAGAAGGAAGGAAATCCTCCCATTTGAGGCAACAGGGCTGACCCTTGAGGGCATTATGCTAAGTGCAATGACTCAGATAGAGAAAAACAAGTTCTAAATGATTTCACTTATATGTGGAATCTAAAAAAGCCAAACTCACAGAAACAGAGCATAGAATGGTGGTTTCCAGGGACTAGGATGTTGGGGAAATGGGGAAATTTTGGCCAAAGGGTACAAACTTCCAGCTACAAAATGAATAAGTTGTAGGGACCTGTCGTACAGCACAGGAGCTAGAGTTAATACTCACAGTTGTGAGACTGAGCCCTGCATCAAGCTCAGCGCTAGGCACAGAGCTCGCTTAACATTCTCTCTCCCTGATCTCTCTCTGCTGCTCTCCTGAATGCGCGTGCGCTCTCTCTCCCCCTTTCAAAAGTAAATAAATAAACATAATCTCCTCAACAACCATGTCTAGGAAGGAAGGAAGGGAAGAAGGAAGAAAGGAAGGGAGGGAGGGAGGGAGGAAGGAGAGAAGGAAGGAAGGAGGGAACAAGGGAAGGGAGGAAGGAGGGAGGCAAGGAGGGAGGAAGGAAGAGGAAAAGAAAAGAGTTTGGTTTTATGAAATCATGCCAGCCAAAATAGAATTTTAAAAAACGCATTAAATGTTGAAATATATTTTAACTAGATTGGAAATAGTTTATACCCAACAATTTCCTTGCTCTCTTTCTCTTCCCCCTTTCTTCCTACTATCTCGTTCCTTGCTTTTTTGATAGCAGTTTGCTCCACTTAATGGAGGAGACTCAAACTTTTCTCCTGATGTAACCAACAAAAGGCCACATATTGTGAGAACCATGACTTAATGGTCATCTTGACTTTCAATTTCTGATCTGGATTAGGAAGCTGTATGTTTGTAAAGCAGTTGAATAAATGGGTTTTGGAGTCTGAAATCCTTGAATTTAAGTTCTGGCCATGCCAACTTACTGGCTAATGTAAACATGAGCAAGTTAACTTTAATGTCTCACCTATAAAATAGGAAAAGACAGTAATAGTACCTACCCTACACGGTTACTGTGAAGAGTAAATAAGGTAACAGATATAAGATGCTTAATCAAATGCCTGATACATAATAAACAGGAAGGAAATGTTAGCAACAATTATTACCACTTTTTATGAATGATTTTCCATGAGCTTGATATCATGAATAAATCTGTGATGCTATTTTCTGTAACCACTGTGATTAATGAGCAGAAGTTTCACTAAAAATCACTGACCTAGAACTTTGCTAGGTGGTGAGGTGTGCAATAAGAGTAAAGTAATGAAGCAGAATCGCTTTGATGCCAAGTTGTTAGAATCATTGAATTACAAGGGACTTTATATCTGGTTACCTCGTTCGATTATTTGATCAGCCGAATGCTTGATTATCCTCAGTGATGTTCTTTGCTTCCAGCCTATTCTGAGCATTCTGCTAAGGAAAAGCTCATCATTTTCTAAGGCAGCCCATCCATGCAGAAAGCTCCTCATTACATGGAGCAAAAACCTGTTGTTCTAAAGCATCTATAACCAAGTAGTCCTAAACTTATCTGCCCAAGCTAAAGAACAAAGTCAAAGTCTCTGCCAATTTCTCCCTTCAAGTATATGAAAACCACTTTCAATTCATGATAAAATGTTCTCAAAATGAAGTATCCACATTCTCTTCAATAACATGACTTAAATTTCCCTCCTCTTTTGCTGGTTCTCTTCCAAATGCATTCCAATGTCTCTAAATTCTATATAAAGTAAATCTATATAAAAAAATTATTTCTTGGGGCGCCCAGTTGGGAATGACACCAGATAGGTTTAACCATGTAATTACATTTTGTAGAAGTCACACTAAAATGATTTGAGAAAATCCACTACCCTGGGTACAGCTAGGTTGATTAAACAGTATGAGCCATCCTAAGAAACAGATTAAGGCAGAAATCAAAACATTTGAAAATAAAATGGAATCAAATTTTAATTTGTAACTGGAATTAAGACATTTTAAGCTTCTTATACCAATGAGATAACAGCAAAGATTATGCCAAAATGGAAACAATGATTAAATCCAGAAAGTAATTGGTATTTAAAAATATAATATACATATTAAGTTATTATCATCAGATATATTAGGTGGGGGATGGGTGATGAGGGCAGGGGGAGAATTTTAAAAAGACAGTAACAAAGAATAAATGAGAATATAAAATATTAAATTCTATTTATATTATATTACTTTGCAAACTGCATATCTCCAGAGTGATATGGACAAATGATAATTACTTGATTAAGAAATAGACTTCTGTCAATTTTTTTCTTGGCTTTGTGTTGTGTTTTTTAATGTGCTTGCCATAAAGCGAGAGAGAACATGTTTATATTTCTATACAGTATACACACACATATGCATATGTGAGAGAAAACATAAATATATACATATATCACAGAAGAAATGGATTCTATTGTTTATAGGAGACCCATAGTAAGTTCTTTGATGAAAGAACAGACATTTGGGGAAACCCTGATAAATATATAGATTGATAAAACAGATCTACTGTAGAATCACAATTAGTTTATTAGTTATAAAGAATGCCTACTTTTTTCTGTCAACAGTACAATAAAGTTAGTCACCATTATGGTTGAAATCTCTGTGGCTGATGTGAAGGTATAAATCACCTTTGTGTATTAATAGTGTTAATTGTGTGGTAACTATCAATAGAAATACATGCTTTTGAAATACAGTAATAGTTACAATTCTAGTTACATTTATTTATAGTTAAGTGCCCTAATATTTGGGTGCACTTATGGATAAGCACTCTGCTAGGTATTAGAAAATATTTTGTTTTATTTTCTTTCTGAGGTATGGACTGACCTTTCTGAGGTGATAGACTTGCAAATATCAAAGTTTTAATTAAATTAAATTAATGTCTACTTTGTATTACTCTGAAAATTTTAAGATTCCTTAAGTGGCCTTGAATATAGTTCTACAGGGGTGGCTGGATGGCTCAGTCGGTTAAGCGTCATGATCTCACAGTTCGTGGGTTTGAGCCCCATGTTGGGCTCTGTGCTGACAGCTAGCTCAGAGCCTGGACCCTGCTTCGGATTCTGTATCTCCCTCTCTCTTTGACCCTCCCCTGCTCATGCTGTCTCTCTCTGCCTCTCAAAAATAAATAAAAAAGAAAGAAAGAAAGAAAATAGTTCTATAGTTTTGTCCCCATAATAAATTTACATCTCCATAATACTTCGCTTGTTTTGATTAATAGCCCTCTCTCCCATTAGTCTGCAATCTGTGTGAAGGCAAAAACCATATTTATTCTGTTTACTACTTTAACCACAGCCATCAGGTTTCTAGAACACAGGATCCTATGGATCCACAATACATATTTGCTGAGTAAACAAATGAGTGATTCATTATGTATTCAAACTGTAATATCTTAGAAGATTATGAAGTTAATAAAGAACAAGGAATGTTCATCTATACTATCATCTCTCCTCAGTTACAGAGAGCACAGTTCTAGAAAGAAAAAAAAATCCCTATTTTCTAGCCAAAACATATTGTAAAATCCCTATTATTTTTATTTTTTAATTTCTTTTTACATTTTTAGAGAGAGTGAGCACGCACTAGCTGGAGAGAGGGAGACAGGGAGGGGAGAGAGAGAGAGAGAGAGAGAGAGGGAGAGAGAGAGAGAACATCTCAAGTACGCTCCACACTCAGCATGGAGCCCAATGCAGGGCTCAATCCCACCACGACCCTGGGATGATGACTTGAGCTGAAATCAAGAGTCAGACACTCAACTGACTGAGCCGCCCAGGTGGCCCTGTAATGTCCACATTCTAAAGCTCATTCATATCGTTCTCACAACAGTCCCCTTCCTCCAGGCCTATAGAATCTCAAATTGTACAGAATACCAAGGCCGGCTCACTCTTTACTACTTAGAAGCAGAGATAAAAATGAGAAAGAAAGAAAAATATAGTAAGACAGAACTGACAGCAGAGGGAAGTGACAGGGGCAGCCTGACAGCAAAGGAGAAGAAACAGACCGGTAGAAAATGCAGGTTACCCACACCTCACTGACTCTTGCACTTTGGCATGCAGAGCACTGGAGAGAAATCACATGGTGCTAACTTAGGCTGCAGACACTCAGGATGCTTTATTGTAATTAAACTGTGGGATTCTCCTGATCTGCACCAGTGCTAAATCTGCTGCTAGGCACCTTGGGGCAGGGGGGTGAGGAGGGACATTGGTGGCAGTTTTGGTACAACACCAAAGGCATTACCCTGAAAGAAATAATTGATAAGCTGGAATTCATTAAAATTAAAACCTCCTGCTCTGCAACAGTTGGTGTATCAAGAGAATGAGAAGACAAGCCACAGACGGGGAGAAAATACTTGCAAAAGACATTGTCTGTTAGAAAACCGTTATCCAAAATACAAAGAACTCCTAAAACAGTAAAAAAACAAAAAATCCAGCTTAAAAATGTGTCAAAGATCTTAACGGACACCTCACAAAGAAGATATACAAATGGAAAATAAGCATCTGAAAAGATGTGTCATCAGGGATATGCAAATGAAAACAATGAGCCGCCACTCCACACCTGTTAAAATAGCCGACATCCGGAACACTAATGACACCAAATGCTGGTGAGGGTGTGGAGCAACAAGAGGCTCCGTCACTGCGGGCAGGAAAACAAAATGGCGCAGCCACTTCGGAAGATGGTGGGCACTTCCTTGTAAAACTAAGCCCATTCTTAGTGTATGATTCAGCATTTATGCTCCTTCGAATTGACTAAAAAAGCTGAAAACAATGTCCACATAAAACCCTCTGCACACAGCTGTTTAGAACTTTGTTCATAATTGATAGAACTTGTAAGCAACCAAGATGCCCTTCAGTAGGTCAATGGATAAATAAACTGTGGTATATCCAGATAATGGAATATTACTTGACACTAAAAGGAAATCGGCTTTCAAGGCATGAAAAGTCATAGAAGAACTGTAACACTTATTACCAAGTAAAGGAAGTCACTCCTTCCTCCTTTTCTTTATAGCTTCTATTTTGTCTTATTTAAAGTACATCTTCCAGTCCTAGATTATACAATATTCTCTTAAATTTTCTTATTTTATCTTGTCATTCAATTTTCATATTTAAATATTTATCAAGAATTTTATTTTTATGCATTAAGTAGGAATTTAATGTTATTTTTCCAGATGAATATAAACTTAATTAAATAGAATGCCTTTTGCGATGGACTTGAAATATCACTTTTGTCCCATATTGCGCTATCAGTTTCTGAGCACTATTTTGTTCTAAGATATACCACGCACTGGCAAACTGCAGTTTGAAAAATAAATCCAATCACCTCCATATAGCTGCTTTTACCCTAAAAGCTAAAGCAGTTAAGTAGTCTTGGGATAGACAATTTGATCCCAAAGTTGGAAGTATTTACTATCTGGCATTTTACAGGAAAAGTTGGCTAATCCCTAATCTATACGTTAATTGCTAGCCACAGATTGTTATCATGACTTTACAGTAAGTTTAATTTCAGCCAATAGAAAAATCTCCTTGTCTTCTTTTGTGGGGATGGGGGGGCGCTATTTGGGGGGACATTTACTCTTCTACTTAGAATTTAAAATATATTTAGGCAGTTAAAAAAAAAGACTAAAAAAACTCCATTAGGACTGTAATTGGGATTGCATTAAATACTTCATGTGATATTGCTGTACCATCCAAGAACGCAGTCTATCTGAGCCTTGTTTTAAGGCCTACCATAGATTTTATTATTTTCTGTATACATCTACTACCTTTCTTATAAAACATATTCTTTTCTTTAATGTTTACTTTTTATGTTTGAAATTGCATGTGCATGCAAGCTGGGGAGGAGTAGAGAGGAGTTTGGGGAGAGAGAGAGAATCTCAAGCAAATTTTACACTGTCAGCACAGAACCTGATGTAGGGCTCAATCTAATGAACCGTGAGATTGTGACCTGAGCCAAAATCAAGAGTCAGACACTTGACTAACTAAGCCACCCAGGTGTCCCACTTGTAAAATGTATTCTGAGGCACTGGGTGGCTCACTCAGTTAAGCGACTGACATCAACTCAGGTCATGATCTCACAGTTCATGGGTTTAAACCCCTAATCAGGCTCTGTGCTGACAGCTCAGAGCCTGGAGCCTGCTTTGGATTCCGTGTCCCCCTCTCTCTCTGCCCCTCTCCCACCCACCTCTGTCTCTGTCACTGTCTCTCTCTCCTAAAAATAAGTAAACATTTAAAAAAATTCTGTAATGTAGTCTTAAGTATTTGTAGTTTGTTTTTATTATAAATAGGATCTTCTGCACATTTTCAATTTCTGGCTATTTATCAGTAGAATACAGAAAAACTGTTGTTTTTTTTTAATATTTATTGTATATCAAGTTTCTTTTCTCAATTCTTTTATTCGTAATTGTTTAAAGTCTTCCAGGCTTCAAGGGTACAAACATGTCCTATCAAGTTCAAGTAGTTTTATCTTCTTTTTTCTCTATTTGTAACAATTTAATGTTCTTGTCTCTATCATTACTTAGATCCTCCAGAATAGTGCTGATTAATAACAATGAGAGTAGGCATCCCTATTTTGTTGCTGATCTGCCTGCTGGTTACTTCTCCAATCTTATCTCCTATAACCACACCAGCCTAGTTGCTGCTACTCTAACAGGCAAAGCATATTCCTGCCTTAGGCCCTATGCATATGCTATTAATGCTGTCTATCGTTCCTCCTCAAATATTTATGTAGCTACCTCCTTAAGTCATGTATCTGCTCAGAAGACCTCGCCTGAGAGTGGTTATCCCTGACCAACAGTGTCCTCTCATGTCACTATTCCTTTAAACTTCATCATTTTTCATACAACAACTTATGACCTGACCTAAACATACATACATACATATATATGTTATATATATATATATATATATATATAGGGAGAGAGAGAGAGAGAGAGAGAGAGAGAGAGAGAGATTCTACCCCAATAGAATCTAAGCTCCAAGAGGGGAAAAAAAAGATCAAGTGTTCAGTTTGCTATGTCCTCCATTTCTAGAACCCCTAGAAAGTGCTAGCTGATGCTCCATGACCAGCTGTCCAAGGAATAAATTGAATGATAATTTTAATGTGAATGCCTTTAGCATATCCTAATTTGCCAGGGTATCTTCAGTAGTATTTTAGGGAAGATTCCTTGCCACAGGACTACTGTGTAGGTACCAGGCTTCCCTGAGGAGTTCCCAGGCTCCCAGGGAGCTTTAAGGTCTAGGTCCTCACATGAGTCTCTCCACTACTACTTTTTTCCCCTCCCACCTTGCAGAGCAAACAAAATTCTGAAGCCTTCTGAGAGTCCAGATTGGTCAGTGTCTGAGTCAGTAGGACACCTCTCCTCTCTGAGAAGCTTGGGTCTGATATAAACAGCAGTGGAGACACCAAAGCGTGGCTCTGACAGATATTAAAGCTCTCCACTCCAAGCCCATCAGAATAAACATAAAACCCAAGTAAAAGCACTGAGTGTGTAAAGAAAACATCTTAGGGGCGCCTGGGTGGCTCGGTTGGTTAAGCGTCTGGCTTCAGCTCAGGTCATGATCTCACGGTTCGTGGATTCGAGCCCCCCGTCGAGCTCTGTGCTGATGGCTAGCTCAGAGCCTGGAGCCTGTCTTCGGAGTCTGTGTGTCTCTCTCTCTCTCTCTGCCCCTCCCCTGTTCATGCTGTCTCTCTCAAAAATAAATAAAACATTTAAAAATTTTTTTAAAAAAAGAAAACATCATTTTTAAGATAAGCCATCTAGCTGATCCCCATTCAAACCCCCAACTTCCTTCTCTTAGAAATTCTGAAACTGCCGTTTCAGGTGGTTGAGAGGGAGTTCAGAGACACAGGTTTAAGATGCCACCTTATCCAGAGTGACCAGGAATTGGATTTCATTCTACTACATATAAAATACAATTTAATTTACAAAACTAGATCAGTTTTTAGACATTCAGGAAAATCAACCACACACCCAAGTGTGCTATCTGCTTAAATGCTTTTGAGTATGAAAAACAAAGACTCAAATTGCCCAAAGTATTAGTTCACTGAAGGTTTTAGGTTTTACCAACCAATGTATTTCCAAGAAATCACTAAATGAAATTCAAGTAAACCATCTTATAGTCTCACCTAAAAACTGGAAAGGAGTTAATTTCTAACAGCATGACTGCTTTCTTTATCCATCCACATATTTCCCAAATTTTTCTGTAAGAGGTCACTTTAAATTTATTCCTCTACTATTGAACATTACATCTGGATGAAAAAAATGTCTACATACTTTATGTATTATAAATTATTTGGAAGGCCGTTGCTGTTCGTTCGAAGAGTACTCCAATGTCATTCCGAAGAGCCTAATCACCACGTACGGTGGTTGGGAAAAAGCATCCACTCTGTCATCCCACAATCCTAAGAAAGAATATTTCCAACCCCCTACAGTGGGTTCTTTCTATGGCTCGTGGGAATAAAAGGCAAAGGAACTGCAATGAGTCACAAACTTAAAATGATTAGATAACAGTTCCACCATTAGTAGAGTGCTTTATTCTTTTCAAAAGCTCACATTAGGCTATGGCCTCACTATTAGCTCAAATCCGATACTTTCAGATCCATAAACAGAGGGCTCCCATAAAGGTATTTATGGTTATACACCTAAAAGCAGATTGTACTATTAGCTTAAGACTGCAAATCAGGTTTTTAAAGTCCACAAATTTATAGGGCACCCAAATATGAGAAATGGAGTGTAAATGAGCTAATAAGGTTTTAAAGGCCTAATCAATTTCTGGGATACAAAAACTGGAATCAATTTTATATAAACTGGTTTACAAAAACAAGAATTAAGTATTTATAAACTAGAGCCCAAATACTTTTCTTTTTTTTTAATTTTTTTAAATGTTTTTATTTATTTTTGATACAGAGAGAGACAGAGCATGAGAGGGGGAAGGGCAGAGAGAGAAGGAGACACAGAACAGGAAGCAGGCTCCAGGCTCTGAGCTAGCTGTCAGCACAGAGCCTGACGTGGGGCTCGAACCCACGAACATGAGATCTGACCTGAGCCGAAGCCGGAGGCTTAACCGACTGAGCCACCCAGGCGCCCCCCAAATACTTTTCTTGAATGAGAATAATTCATCCACTTAAAAAAAAAAAAAGCAAAATTTAAAAGTGAGAGCCCTAAAAGAAATGAAATCACCCTGATACAATTTAAAATTTTGATTAACGAGATGATTTTAAAGGGTCTATAAGAATCAACTACACTGAGGGACTTCAAGGGTTTCAGTGACACAACAATCCTTCAGTGTCACCTGAACATATTTAATGCTATAATACCATTCACATGGACAACATGAACAACCACATTTCTTTTCCTCAAAAGAGATCAGAATGATTTATACAAGTTAGACCAGACATACATCTTTTATTTTAACATAGACAATCTGGAAAACACATTGAACCCATTTGAGGCATTTAATTTAACTTATTTTTATAATCTGAAAAGTCAACCTATCTGTACTTATGAAAGTATTCATAGATGTTTTAACCCGTTCAACTTATTTAATTGTTGTAAACTTTTTTGAGATTAAAGAGGGAAAAAAAGTCTCCATTTTACAAAGTAGAAAAGAAAGCAGAGAAGAGATTGAGTCACTTGCCCAAGGTCATCCAGCAACCGGAAGAAAACCAGGGCGTGAGACCCCTGTCCATGCCCCAGAACTCTGTGTAGTAACCACAGTACACAATCAGCTTTCCAGTCTGGAAACCTGCAAAAGCCAAGATCGTATGCTTCATGGTAGCAAAAGAAGGAAGAAGTAGATCAGGCTACTCTCACATAAAGCTAAAGGCAGGTGCCTGTTGTAAAAAAAACCTGACAGCTCCAATTGAAAGGCTTTCCCCTCCATTCTCCAAAACAAGCTAAATGAGCCAAATGAATTCAACTTCTTACTGTATATTTCTGGTGAGTGACTTCAAGGAGACAATTAGTAAGATCAAAAAAAATGAGCTGTGACTTTTCACAACTCATATTCCACACTAACTAGTTGAAGGACTCAATATAACATCCATATACTCCTACCATCCTCATTTTGATTAATGGGCCAAAAAGGGATGCAAATTGAGCCTACTTTTGTATCCCTGGCTTTATAAGATGGCGAGAGGCTTCAGTCCAACAAGACCATGCATGCTCTTTCTCAAGATTAATAGTCATGGAAGTTTCAACGTGCCTCCCTTCCCCAAGGGTGAAACTGTTACCAACCACAATTTACTTGAGAGATTTTGGGTTTTTAACATCTTTCTTTATAACACCAGAACCCTTTCAATGAGTATCCTTATGTGCAATACACTATTGAACTAAATATCTCACAACAGCCACACATTTTTCAAATTACCTCATGGAAAAAAAAAACCCATAAGACTCTACACAGGGGAATAATGTTAATAATGTCATTACAGAATCATTTATCTTAAAATAGACACCACTAAAGCTCTCATTGCTATAACTTGGCAAAATATATCACCTACACAGCCCCCAGTTTAGCATAAGGTCAATATATTTTTCAATAACTTTATTTTAGAATTAATAGTAAACAATATTCCATTTACAAAAATGTCACTGATAAATGGCTCAGATTATCTAAGAAAGCATAGCTAACATTTTCCTAAAAAAAAATGGGTGAGTAGTTGGTACTGGTCAAAATAATGCTAACAACAATACTGATTAAGGGTTGTCTAAGAGTTTGAACAATCTAGTTGTATTGCCCCAAATGTTGACTCTGTAAAGAATGCGTAAATAACATGGGCAAAAGTAGAGAAAATCAAAGCACTCTATATTGACATGAAAAGAAAATGTCGATGTGACTTTGTGAAATAAAAGTTTTTGACAAAAAATGCAATCTTTCACGGATGCAAAATAATCTTGCAAGTTTATTCAGGGATTGGTCAAAGAACAAACGTGTGTTAAGTGCCCTTCTGAAAAAGAAATATTCATGCAAATATTTTTCCCAGAGTTACCTACTCTAATTCGTCCTCTATTTTATAGTTAGTGTTTCATAAAGGTACTTTTTATATAGCCATTTTAATTTACTTTTTTAATGACCCTACACTCCCAATTCGCTATTTCTCATCCTAGACACTGTGGGCATATGCTTAACATATCGATTGACATGGAGCACACTACCTTTTCCGTATTTCAACACAGAAACAGAGGAAACATTGTTCTCCTTCTAGGTCATGACAGAGGTCAGACCTTAGGAGAAAACAAGTCCTAGTAGGCATGTAGCTGACAGAAACTAACTCGAGAATCAGTTTTAAGTCATTTGTAGTTAAAAGGGTCATTTGCCCTTCTGAGAGTATGTCCAAAGAATTGCCATCTGGAATCTAGAAACCAGAGGATTTAAGTGATAACGGAGAGGGATAGATACAATATTCAGATCAGAGATGAGACGACTACAAGGAAGCTTGAAAGGTGTCCAAATATTTGAAGACATGTCAAGTAGAAGTAGGTATAAACAAGATCTTACAAGAGAGGATAGGAATCAATAGGTGGAGGGTAGAGAAAAGCAATTTCACCTGAACTTTCTAACAGCCAAAACTGTACAAGTGCACTGGCCACCTCTTTGGACAGGAAGAGTCTGGCCGGAGCTGCTGACCGTCGGTCAGGTTGCACAGGGAACTGAACTGGTTGACTTCCCAAGTCTGCTCACTTTTGCCTACTTCTGTTCCTACAGAATTTGGGGCCAAACAATCCATTTCCACCTCTCAAGTTCTAAAACTGTGGTAATACAGTAGCCTTATAATTTTGTGGTGACATAAGATGGAGGAAAAGATCTGCCTTTCAGAGATAATGGAGCGCTATACTGCACAATGCCTATCGTAGGTGCCTTAAAATTAACCTGATTAAAATGCATAAATATAGAATGGAAGACTGAAGATCTTCATAAGACACATGTTAAAAGGATAAACCCACCAGAGCCTTTGGAGCCATCAGGAAGCAAGATACATGAAAGTGCCATGAGCACCCTAAAAGGCACCGCTGTGGTCTGAGAGCAGGGGTACAGGTTACCCAGGAGTCTAACTCCCAAAGAGCAGCTTAGCCACTGGAAAGTCTGGCTCTAACTCCTAGTTGTGAAAGTTTTTTCAGTTGCCAAAATTTTTCAGTCACATGAAAACTGAGGTTGTCAGGCTTCCTTAAAATTCCATTCTTCAAAAATAAGCCTCTCTCTAGGGAGAGAGACTAATTAAAAACAAAAATCCCTATTTCTAACCATCTATGCTTTTGGTCAGAAATACTAATGAGAAACTAGACTCTCAGATAAAAGGCTACTTAACAGATTAGTCAACACACCCTCCACCTTCTGGCACCACCAACCCAACCTCCCCTGGAGTTGAAGCACACTAAGAAACAAAAGAAACACACACGTCTCAAGTGATTCACACCAAGAAGACGAATGTTCTACCCCAGCACAGGGGATCTGTAGTACTGTTACTACACATGATATCTGTCACACCTCAATATCTCTGTCTTCAAAGATGGAAGCCTAATCCCCATCTTTTTTCCTTCCCACCAATTCAGTTCAAGAAAAGTTTGAGGGCGCCTGGGTGGCTCGGTCAGTTAAGCGTCCGACTTCGGCTCAGGCCATGATCTCATGGTTTGTGGGTTTGAGCCCCGTATTGAGTTGTGTGCTGACAGCTCAGAGCCTGGAGTCTGCTTTGGATTCTGTATCTCCCTCTCTCTCTCTGCCCCTCTCCTGCTCATGTTCTCCCTCTCCCTCTTTCCACCCCTCCCCCAAATAAATAAACATTTTTTAAAATGTAAGAAAAGTTTAGAAAATGTCAAATGGATTTAATACAAAGTAGCATCAGAATTAATGATATACTGAGGTTTCCACCACTGAAAATTCATAAGCAGTTCCATGATTTTAAACTAAAGAACAATAAGAGCCATAAGAAAGGGCTCATTTTATTAGTTTCCAAATGTGACATGAGAAATCAGAAATTAATTTTTAAAATGCCCTAATAGAAGGTCACTAAATAACATTGTTAGTAGTATGAATATAACCTAAGGGAAATTAATGATCAGAAGCAGAACACCAGTACCCTGCAGCTCTCAGAAAGAAACACAGCAAGGACTCATTTATCTAGCACTGTAGGAGGCTGGGTTACTCAACATATTTGAGAGTTCACCCAGCTCTTACTTTTAAGCAATAATATTGTATTTCAAACACAGTGCACAGAATAGAAATTAATCTCCTCATAATGATGGATAGAGTTCAGAACATCAATTATAAAACCATGCGATTAAGGCAGATGTCTATTTTGTTTCTACATTAACTGACTACAAACTGCTGTGATTTTTCAATAATCTTATATGCTTTTTATTGTTTTTCTTTTCCCATAGAGTACTTTGTTCTCAGGCTATCATTGTATCAGCTTTCATCTTGCCCAACATCCTTACCTCTGACATCCTAACTTTGTCCCATCTTGTGATGTGTTGTTTCTAATTGAACGTGAGCTATGACAGCAAGTAAACACGTTTGTAAGAATTCTGGGTAAAAGGTGAAGGGCCTCATAGTCTCTCCCACAGTATTAGTGTGTGTCTGCTTTTAGCCATTGGGTTTATGGCTGCTCCCTCAAGCTACTAAGAAGTCTTTTTCCACTTGCTTCAAGATTCTCCAAGCCACATCATGGAAAACAGAGATTCTACAGAACCTAATCTCTGAATGCATGGAAAGTTCGTTCATACTAAGGGACAAGAAACGCATTTTCACTTCACACCTTCTATATGGTGCTGTGGCCATGAAAACAGAGATATAAACGGCAGTGTGCTTACAGAGCTAGGTGAGGACATTAAAACCCCAGGGGAATGCAGCTCTCAAAGCTGGATGTAGTGCCCTGTGAACACTGAGAATGCAACAAGACAGACTTAAAAGAGGACAAGAGAACAGGTCAGGAAAAGTTTCCTGGAAGAGAAAACTTGTATACTGTGTGTTGCAGACTAGTCAGAGCTCAGATACATCCAGGGGAAGGAGTGGCCAAGGAAATCCCATCCGCTGAGGCACCGCAGTAACAAAGAACATGAGGTTTTCTGGGAACCACAAACAATTTAATATAGTTGGGCTATCCTACCTGTGTGGAGAAAATGGCAGAAAATGATGAGACAGCACACCAGGATCAGATAATGGGGGACAAAATATGTCATAATATGATTTTACATTTTGTCTTAGGGGCAATCCAAAAGCACTGACATAATTGAACTATAACTGCTAATACCAAGAAGTTTTTCAGATTAAAAAATTACCCTGGCAAGAAGGAAGGGCTTCAAAGGAGCAAAAGGACACTGTGTCCTGGGGAGAAATGATGACGGTCTGAATAAGGCAATGAGAATGGAAAAGAACAAGTGGTTCCAGAGCTCCGCAGGTGGTCGTGCCTACAGCAAAGTGGGTTTAAACTGTGGTGTGCAGAGGGGGGATGGGGGAAACGGAGGGAGACGAAAGATAGTAGCAGCTGTGGAAAGTAAAAAAAGGTAAACGCCAGAGAGGTTACAAAAAGTCGCTATAAAACTCTGGCTAATGGATGTCTGTTCTACTTACAAAACTGGAGAAATAATTTACTATTTGATTATGGTGAAAAGATAAAGCTGCAAAAGAAAAGTCTAGAAGCACAGGTATTTTACTAGAAATATAAAAAAGGAATTTCCTGTGTAAACGACCATAAATAACTTCTTCTGATATCTGTATTATTTTATTACATCATTGAATATTGAGGTATAAAATGTACTACATTCCCAAATGCTGAAGGACAGTTTTCCTTTATTCCACACAATCTCTGATGCAGCCGGTCTGGTTACACCATCCTCCCCCTTCCTTCTCTCCGCCTGACGATCAAGTCTCTCCCATTAATGAGGTTCTCACAACCACAAGAGGCAATTCATTACATTTTTTGATAGTTCCAACTAATTTAAGGTCCCTTTAAGGATAAAACTGATATACAGTCTTTTTAACTTTGACAAATAATCACTTCGCTGCAACTTCCACTAAGGATATCTAAAATACTATGCCCTAGAGTTTCACATTGTGAATCAAGACAATTCTTGAAGCATCTTTAAAACATAAAAATAAAACAAGCAGTTGAGTTCTTCTACATGATAATCAATAACCAGGTCTCTCTGTCCTTGTCATTTGGCTGTCAGTCATGGAGGCCATATTTGTCACATGCAGTATTTGTCCAGCTGTGGTTGTTTCACTAAGTCTTTAGTGACGTTAGGGTAGAAGAGCCATTATAGCTGCCAGTTACCTAACTCGTGTTCCTTGATTTAATGGCAAGAAATCATTAATTTTGCTCCTCAATAATGAAAACATCTTTGTCATTGGGAGTTTGGTAAACTCTAATGGGAAAATTTATTATTTTAGAAGGCTTACATTCCTTTCTTTCTCATCCCCAATTCTGATGTGTGGTTATTGGTAAAAGAAGTCCACGAGATACTCAGCCTGTACGTGCCAAATTCATTCACTCAAAAATACTACCTGTGTAGGAAATTTTGGGTGTTTTTCTCAGTGAGCAAGGACTCTACACAGTGAAATCAATACTTTCTATTTTCAACTTCGCAATTCAATCAGTTCAGTGTTAGGCCTCAGAAATATCACATCCGATGTCAGCTATCATCACAATCATTCAATATTGTTCAGTGGTTCTAGTCAAATGAGAAAATATAGAGAGACTACAAGAAACAAAACTGGTCTTACTTGCAGAAAAAGATGACCAACCTAGAAAATCAACTAAGAAACTACTGAAATAAATGAGATGTTGGTGAAAAGACAGTGCATAGACTGAAGTGTAGAAATCACAATGCTTCTTATTAATAAGAAAAAATGAAAAAATGTAATAGAGAAGATTTCCAGCTCAAGCAAATAGGCTGAATATATGCTTTTGTAGCCTTTCTCTCCCAAGACAGGAAATGAATACAAAAGGGAAAGGCCTGTAACAGTCAAAACAGCAACACTGGGGAGGTGTAGTGATCACCACACAAAAGAGGCCATAACAAGTGTCTTGTGGATGTGTGAAGAAGGTGCAGGTGAAGAGAAGCCAAAGCCCAGACCCATGGGAGAGGGAGGGAGTACGAGGGAAGAGGAGGCCAAGCCAATCTCCCCTAAGACCCCAGATGGGCTCACCAGCAGGTGTGGAAGGTGGGTGTAAGGATTGGGAATGAAAACAGGGGAATTAAATAAAGCAGCTGTACCATTTGCCCCACTTCCCCCAAATAAAACACATCGTTCCACTCTGACCCCTGAGACCATCCAGGCAAAGAAAATAGTGATAAAATCATTCAAACTGCCTATAAAATTAGGCCTATTCTGTGAAGGTTGTGGTCCAAAAGGCAAGCCTCGCTCATCTGTATATCTAGAGTCACTCCCCCCCCCCCATGCCTATGGACAGACTTCCCATTCACTCACTCACCCTAAAGCCAAATCTCACCTGGGTGCACATATATGCTCAGCTCTTCCCACAGAGATGCCTACTAAGGAAAGAGACCTACAGGAAAACAGCCAGCCAGAGCTCCAAAATGATCAACAGGAAGAAAAAATATATATTATAGAAACAAACTATTGACAAAACAGATAATTTGCAGAAGGTAAGTTTTAAAAGCCTATTTTCATAATATAAATAACTTGTATAGTATTATATGTCCTGATTTACCCAGGACAATTGTGGACATGGCAGAAAATAAAATGACAGCAAAGTACAAAAGGAATGGACCATAAGAAAAAAATTGATTGTTGAAATTAATTCAACAACATTCAATATAAGAATTAAAAGAAAAAAGAGAGGAAATGCTTAAAACACTACAAGAACACAGTGGGACAAAAACTGGGACAGAAAAGATGAGACAGAGAATCAATCTAGAAGGCCTATTATCCAATTGATAAGTTTTTAAAAAGAAAATCTACAAAAGAAAAAGGATATAATTATTTTTAAATAAGTGATAAGTTACCAAAGGAAATGTATGAGAGGCAAAGCAAGATGAATGAAAGACACTCTCATTGAGATTTGCACCTATGGCATTTCAGTATAAAAGGACCCCCCTGAAAAAAATCATAAAAGTTTCCAGAAAAATAAATACACAGAACAATCAGTTACAGAAGGATGAGAGTAACACTGGCATCACATTTTTTTTTACCCCACCATAACACAAGTATATAAAGAAGCATTATTTTCAAATTTGTAAGTGAAAGTTACTATAAACCTAGAATTCTATATCCAGCCAAATATCAATCCAGTGTGAGTGCAAAATAGACACCTTTTTTCCAAAATGGCGCAGGTGTTGAAAGCCTCCCACATCCACACAACTCCTGCTTGATAAATTATTTATGTTCCTCAGCGAGATGAGGTAGAAAACCATGAAAGAGAAAGTTATGGGACCCAGCAAACAATGTCTTCAAGAGTACAATGGAGAAACATCCCTGAAGATGAATTTGCAGCAGATTTACAGAATGGTAGTGAAGACTGGTATAGGAGGTCCGAGGACTCCTGGAGGGAATGTGGATTTCAAGTGACGGTATTGACCTGCAAGATATGCTAAAGGCTGATTATTTTCTCCTTTTCAAGGAGAAAAGAAGAGGTAATTAGAAATTCTAAAAAATCCAGAATGATCCAGAAGAATGCTATGGCCCAAACTGAAGCAACTGAAATGTGACAAAATTTTGTAGAATTATGCACTATTTTTTTTTTAAAAAGGCAAACCATTTGTTCTAGAAACCAAGAATATCTCCTTTTGGGCACCCAGGGGCAAAGACAATTGTATCGAAGTTAAAAAAAAAAAAGAATAAAATCATACTCCCCTGGTCAACATAAAATAAAAATATTTATATTATAATAATATCAAGAGTGTTTACTGGTTAACTTTCACAATCAAAAGTTTGGAAGATTTAATGATGGTTACAGAACAGAATTCAATGTTGTCAGTCTCAGCTATGTAAAAATAGATAGCTGCTAGAAGACAGGACTTGGAAGAGAGGAGAGAGGAGAAGACAGGGGGAGAGGGCATTAATGTCATCTTATTCAGTGAAATGTGGAGGGATACTGAGAAAAGGTAATATAACAAGAGCTTTAAAAATTAATGAAAATTGACAATAAACTATTATAAATTAAAAAATAAATAAATATGAAAAAAACTCACAAATAAAAAAAGTTCCTGCAAAAAAAAAAAATTAGTGAAAATAGAAAAACAATCAACCAGTGGAAGAGATTAAAAAAAAAAACTAAAAATTGGGGAAATGTTAAGGTGAAACTAATAGGTAATACAAATACATTGAATCTTCATGTGGCAGAGTGCGGAATAATGTTTAAAATTGATAAATGAAGGTATATATACATTGATACATACACAAGTAGATGTGTATATACAGATGTGAATATGTACATATTGGACCTTTTCATTGTGGGATAACCCAAAACTTTGGAACATATTCTCCACATTCTAAAACTTTCCTTAATTATTAATCCTACTTTCTCAAGGTAGAATCCAAAAAACTATTGTCCAGTCTCCATCACAACGAAGATAAAGATGTAACCCAGATGCTATCAATCAAACCCAATTCACTGATGAGTTACAGGAAGGACTGGGCAAGGGGAGCCCAATTTTCTGGAAAAAGGTATGAAACATGTTTTAGGTCAAAAACACCATGTTGGCATATATGCAATTTGCCCCAGCCCATTAATGTTTTATGTTGCTAAGAAACACAGTAAGAGGCAAAGCATAACACAGAGCTGACAGACTCCGTGAAAAAGTTCCATATACTATGCCTCTTGACTCAAGCCGGCCCATCTGCTCTGATTCAGAAGTGTTTATTACATGGTTCCCCCAACTTTTATGAATTTTGCCTTTAACTTCCTAACTCAGCAGGTTCTCTCCTTCCTGATGCTAGTTACAAACCCTTTTTGCTCTAGTAACAAAGTTGAGTATGTTTTAAGAGATCTGCCTAACCTACTGTTTTCTACAGATCCTGTTATTTTTTGTATTTGTTTAGAATCGAGGTCTTTACAGAAATGAATCAAGTTTTAAAGCCAAAATACCTGTACAATGCAATTTCTTAGCGATATGGAAGTAGCCATCATAACAAAATAGAGAAGCGGTTAAAAGTGGCTGGTTTGGGGTGGAGAATGTTGCTTTGCATTATATGCTCCATTAAACTGCGTGAGTTATTGACATGTTAATGTATGACTTTAATTTTTGTAATCTCTTCTATTACACACAGAACAAGGGGGGGAAACAGGAAAAAATGTAATAACAATGATGCTATTCATAATATCAACAAAAATGCAAAAAGTACTGAAAAAGAAACTTGAAGTGTGTAAACACTACATAAGAAACCATGCAACTTATAGATATAAAAGAAAACAGGGGCGCCTGGGTGGCTCAGATGGTTAAGCATCCAACTTTGGCTCAGGTCATGAGTTCAAGCCCCACATTGGGCTCTGTGCTGACAGCTTAGAGCCTAGAGCCTGCTTCAGATTCTGTGTCTCCCTCTCTCTCTGCCCCTCCCCTGCTCATGTTCTGTCTCTCAAAAATAAATAAACACTTAAAAAACATTAAAAGAAAACATAAACAGAGAGAAAAGCAAGTTCCTGAAAGAAAAAGCAACAAAAGTGTGTGCCAGGGAATGTATGTATTTGGAAGGGCTGACTATCCATAACAGATAAGAGTAGTTTCAATTTTGGAATAGACAAATTATAGAAATGTTACTATTCCCCAATTTTATTTTTGGAATAGACAAAAAATAGAAATGTTACTATTCCCCAATTTTATTTTTTAAGAACCTTTGTAGACCTCAGTTTCAATAGAGTTTTAAGTTAAATTATAACAGCTAGAAAAGCAAGACTAAGGTGTTATAACAGAAAAGGCAAGGAAAACTTAACAATCATAGCATAAATGCTATAATTTCCTAAGTGTAAGGACAAGTTTAATGGCCATCAAAAAAAAAAGAACAAAAATTGAACAAATGTAGATTTCTTACATTACACCCAAAATGTTAAACTAAGAACACAAAGTGCCTATGAGCTTTTTTCATTATGAAATGAGGTAATGGATTTCTCTCTTTTCACTGATATTCTTAACAGCAAAAGCAAATAGTTTCAACAAAATGAAAATCTTGAGTGAAACTCAAATAATTTAAGTGTATAAGGGGACAAATCAAATGGGATTGGAAATGGAAAAATGTAATTATAAAATTTAATCTTGCTTTCTCCAGTCCATGTAGAAGGAAAAAATATAATGCCAAATGAAATGAAATATGGCAGTGTGATTTACGAGGTGTATACAGTATTTAGGAATGTTACATTCTTTCAAAAGTGTTACACAGGTGGGCAAATGTGAAAGAAAATTCTTGAAATGTTATAAAATATTTGCAAGCTCAAATTTAGAAGTTTTTCATCGGCAAAACTCAAATGATACTTTTTAAAGCATGAAGTTAGATAACTGTAAAATGACGATCCTAACATGAGGCATGGTTATACTATGAAAATGTCAGCGTGCCAGGATTGAAGACCTAAGACTGAACTGCAGTTCTGTCACTTATTAGCCAAGCGACTTCGCGAGTTTCTGTGCTTTCTGAGACACAGTTTCCTCATTTCTAAAATGGGAATAGAAATTCTTAGCCTAGAGAATGGAAATGACTGCATCAGAACATTTAACAGTTCTGAGAGAAAGCCCACACAAAATAAACAGAAACTACCCTCCCCATAAATACATTTCTATTGCCAATATCATCTATACTTGCAAGTCACATACAAATTATAGCATGATTCACAGTTGTTTCATCACATCTGAAAAATATTTACAAATTCTGCTTAAACGCTGCTTGAGAGGATGCATGCTTCTCACAGGCAAAGGCTACCAGCCCAGGGATCTAATCGGCTCTGTGACCTGGATGCAGCAAGTTACTCTCCCTTCTCCAAACCTCAGTTTTCTCACCTATAAATAATGGCACCGACCTACTTAGCAGAACCGTTGTGAATACTAAAGGAAATATGCACAGAACATGCTGTTTTAAACCCTTATTTACCATTCATTCACTAGGCACTATGTTAAACCTTGCTGTATTATGTATATTATACAAAGTTATACAAAGTATACAGTCATTATTTTAATCTTTCTCAAAACATATCTAAAACATGTGTCATACCAAAAATAGACCACGTAGCAGGAGTGATACTCTCAGGGTATTTTTTCCTAAAGAAATCACCACTTTCTCCTTTATTTCACTGAAAAACTAAATTATTATTACATTATTATTATATTTGTGCTATTTTTGAAATGTAATAACATTTCAACAACAAATATTTCCTTTCCTTTCTATGCTGTATACTCTTCAAAATTCTGAGGGATACAGTAATAAAATTCACAAGACTCCCCTGTCCTCATGGAACTCAGAGGAAACTTCCATCCAAGAGCCTCACTTCAGGACAGTATATGTAGAAGCCACATCCCAAATATAGCACCTGATAACTTAGAACTCCTCCCGTTAGTACCACTAACTAGTTATGGTCATGACAAAGAAAATGCTATAGGAACTAGGGGTTGGCAAAGGCAGAACCAAGTTCCAAATTGTCAGCCTTCCTATTTTGGAACAGAACAACTATTCTTATCAGGAAGGATGGCCTTGCCCTCACTTTGCATTCTTGACAATGTTAACCCACATCCAAAATAATTCCAAACTAAAAATGATAATTTCATTACTTCTATAGGAAAGCATTTAATTTTTACCCCAGACAATATTAAGTCTAAAAACAGATTTTTGAATCATTTCTTAAATAGGGTTTTGATATTAGAAGATTATTATAATCATGAAAGAAATATATGGAATTTTAAATATACAACTTAAAGTTATTTATACTCTACATCAAAAAAATATATACCACTCTCAACAATTAAATACAAGATGGTAAATCAGTAACACTTTTAAACTAAATATCCTTTCCCTGTCAAACAGACATGTCTTCTGGACATATTCTTTGATTACATGTTTTTACCAAAAGCTTATTTAGAGAGTGAGAGAGAAGAACAGAGGGAGACTCCTAATTTGTTTTCAGCCTAACAGATCATCAGTTCTGATGAACACATTAAAGAAAACATTTGGGTTGGATTACGTGTTCTAGGGGGGAAATGCTCTCATACTATTTATTCAGAACTACAACATAAAATATGCTCAATTTACAATGACAGAGCCGGGCCCCACTATGGAAACCTGATTTCCATGAAATCTGGCTTAAGAGAGGCCTCTAGTGGTGACAGGTAATCATCAGCTCCCTTCCCCACCCCACCCCCAACACTCTAGTATTGCTCTAGTTCTCATTCTTTCTCATATTCTCTCCCCTCTACCTCACAAATTAAAAGCCTCAAGCAAAAAAGCTAGTATTATTCAATCGGGTCCAAGAAATCAACTAAAAAACAAATGTATGTAACTGGTAGTACTAAACCATTGTAGATTCTCTAAAGGCAAATTCTCCAACTTCCCCATAAAACCAATTTAGAGCCATTCAGTACAAAGTATAGACCCTAAATATTACCTTGCAATTGTTGGTAATCTTAATAAAAATTAAATCTAAGGTAATCTAAAATCAACCCTATGAAAATAAAAATAAACTCGAAGGCTACAAAACTACAATTAAAGTCATAAAATATAACCTTTATGAGTTTATGTTGATCTTCAATGGTACTGTGAATCTGCTAAACCTGTTTCGCACTATTCACAAATACATTAATACCAGGCACAAATAAGCAAACTTGGTTCTTTATCTATAAATGATTAGACACACCCAGTAACTTCTTCCCAGTTCTGCACCTGTAATAAACCTTTCCTTTCTTATTAAAGGACTCAGCTCCCAGAACCTCCTGCTGCAACTCCACCTGCCAGTCTTAGAACCGGCCTTACCTTTATCCATGGTCCCAGTGAGGTCTTTTTTTAAACTGTTTGTGTATTTATTTATTTATTTATTTATTTATTTAAGAGAGAGTGAGAAAGAGAGAGAGAGAATGTGCACAGGAGTAATGGAGGGGCTGAAACAGAGGAAGAGAGAATCCAGAGCTGTCAGCACAGAGCCCCCACATGGGGCTCAAACTCGCGAACCCTAAGATCATGACCTGAGCCAAGATCAAGAGTCATATGCTTAACCAACTGAGCCCCCAGGCTCCTCACCAGGGAGGTCTTTTAAAGAAAGAGAAAGAGCTGGAATGAAAGGACAGAAGAGATTGTTAAATCCTCCTTCCCAAGTATAGTCACTTCCTCAGGCCATAGTGCAATTACTTCCAGATGTTGTCCCACATCGCACTCTCACTGAGGCCTTGCTCTGCTCCTAAGATGCCCTTGAAATACTGAGACTACCAATACCTCAACATGTAACCAAAAAACAAACATCTGCATCGATGGACACATCATCTTCTTTTGCTACATAATTCAGGGTGGAAAGGGAAAAGAGAGGGAAAGCAAGAGAGGTAGAGGGAAGGGCAGACAGGGTCAAGAGGAAGCTCCTTTCTATACCATTTCCAAAATTTAAAAAGGTAGTGACCCATCTCCTGAGTACCTCAGAAAAAGTAGGTTACTTTGGGGGAGAGAGAGGGGAGGGGCTTTGAGACAGTATGTTGTATCAGTCTGTCTGAACAGACGAAACCCCTGATCGGAAGCAGGGCGTAATAGCTGTGATGGATATTAAAAGTCACAGGTCACTCCTGGGATGAGTAGGAAGGCCCAAGGGAACCGGCCCAGGCTGACCAGCTCTGCATTCCATATTAATGACCCACCTGCAAAGCAGGCAAGGAAATAAGAGCAGAAAGGTTCTGAAAAGCCCAAATTAATATCATAACATTTGAAGAGTAAAGCATGTGTTCTTGATTCATGAGAAATCATTACAGGCCTTCCCTGGCCAACGTACAGGTCTCAGTTATAAAGTCTGGTCATCTGGATCCTAGGCACAGTTGGCGTTGATATGACAGCAAAAGATAAAAGAAAACTTAAATTTAAAAAGGCTTAAAACCATGAAATTAAGCACAGAAATATATCCGTGAAGTAAAAAACCATATACCTTAATAAATGTAAATGTCTTAACACAGTGTAACAACGCATGTTTGTTTGGACTAAATTATTTTTGAAAGATGAGATTATATACATTATGTTTTCCTTGAGAAAGTATAAGTGAAAAGGTTTTGAAAATATTGACATGCAAAAAGTTAAGACGTTTTAAAAGCTGCTACACAGAAATGGTAACTCTCATCTATGCAGAAAATTATAAGAACTCATTTCTCAGAAATTATAGATAACTGATGTTTAGTGTAGTCAGTTTCACTTTGTGTTTCAGAATAAATTGGGCCTATTATATGAGAATTTAAATGGCAATTTCTATATACCATTCTGAAAAATGCACAATAGTCAAGAAAAATAAAACAAACTAAAAACTAAGGTCAAACTAAAACTTAAAACTTTAAAATAAATGCTTCAGCTTAAAATGGATTTTTTAAGTTTATTTATTTATTTTGGGAGACAGTGTGCACATGCTCATGAGTGGGGGAGGGGCAGAGAGAGAGGAAGAGAATCTCAAGCAGACTCCACCTGGGTCAGCACAGAGCCCATCACGGGGCTCGAACTCATGAACTGTGAGATAATGACCTGAGCCGAAATCAAGAGTCTGTCACTTAACTAACTGAGCCACTGAGGTGCCCCAACATAGACTGATTCATACTGCAATATTTTAAGGTTACTTTTTAACCTTTGTATAAGCAACAAAAATAAGAAAAAGTACCATAATCAAAACATTTTAATAGTAAATGGTCTTCATAGCATATTATCAAACTTATTTTTGCTGATATTCATATTAATTTCACAGCAAATATCTATTGAACACCAAACCTATGCCAAGCATTGTTTTCAGATACTGATAATTCAGCAGTGACCCAGCAGACAAGAGACCCTACCCTCACAGAACTTACCTGCTAAGAGAGGAAGAAAATCAACAGTATAAATAATAAAGTTGGAGAATAGTTAGATCATTTCATCTCTCTAGGAAAAAAAGAAGAAGAAGGGGTAAAGGGGAGTCTTGGCAAGAGGCATGGGATCTAATATTAAGTAAGCAGGTCAAAAAGGCTTAAATGAGACAATGGTATTTGAGTAGTGACCTAACAGATTCACTTGGTTGAGAGTCCATGAAGAGCATTTCCTGAAGTGGGGATGGGCAGTGGGGTGTGGAACGTGGTTAGACAAGGTAAATCCTTGTAGACATTGCTAAGAAACTTGACCTTCCACAATAAATTTAATAGGAAACTACCGAGGCCATTTGAGACTAGAAGGGACATGATGTGACTCACATGTGAAAGCATAAGTCCTGCCTACGGCAAGGAAGGGGAAGAAGCAAGACAGTAGTTGAGGCTGTGGCCAAAACCCAGGTGAGAAATGCCCACAGTTTGGACCAGGATCAAGGGTAACAGCATTAAAGGAAGTGGTCAGATTTCTGGACATACGGTGGAGGCAAAGCTAGCAGGATCTGCTTTGGAACTGAATGTAGGCAGGCAGAACATGAAGGAGAGAGGACTTAAAAAGACTCCAAGTGGTAAAGGTGAACCCTTCTTTATTTCAATAATTAGCATAATTCAATCTTCAACTAAAGTAAAGCATGTCAAAGTTCTGTGTCAGAGCTCTCTTCTCTTCTCCACAAACATGGAAATCACCCACACCTTGTAAACTGTCATTTTTCTTTTCTTTTTGGCAATGTTATATAGTTAATTCCATGTCAAATGACAATATTCTTCTTGAATCCTGAGTTTCTTTTAAAGACTGTCATCAGGTTCTTATTTTCCATAGGCAGCTTCTCTGAATTTCTACACATTAAAAACAACAACAACAAGCTTCATTTCAAGCTGGACAGTCCCTCAAGCCTAACTCTGTGCCCAGCCATTGGTTTTTTTATTTTTTTTTTAACTGGTAGCTCACTTTTCAACTCACTCTGAATGTGGTCTGTTTCTCAGCGGGAAAGTCCCTTCAAGCCCTCAACACCCAATCCTGGTTCTTACACATGGGGAGTCTGGGAAGAAGAGCTCTACTTAGAGGGGGTATGGGTTTCTGGCCTAATAACGGGAAAAACTTCCTCTGGTCATAGCATACCAAAGCTCTAAGTCTATAAAAAGTTAATCAATGGCGGCACAGTGGTCCATCTTTACCCCATTACAACATTGTAACTACTATAACCTTATAACATATCTTGACTATAGGGTATGTGCTTTAGTGGCTTGCAGCTTCTCCAATTTCTCTGATTAATATTTTGTGATTCTCTGCATAAACTTGTTACATATGCATCCCTCAATGTCTCCCTAGATGTTTGATTCTTTGATGCTTTTGCAAATATCATCAATTGATTTTCTGTTTGTTGCTGGTATATAAAAATATAATAATTATATATTGACCTTGTGTCCAGGAGAGTTGGTACACTCAATTCTAATAATTTGCCTACAGATTCTACTAGATCTTCCTACATACAAATCACATTATCTATGAATCCTAAGTTTTACTTCTTCCCAATCTCTATGATCTTTGTACCTCTTGCTTTATGTATAGGCATCCTTGTTGCATTCCTGGATCTCACTGGAAAAGCGGTCAAAATTTCACTAGGAAATATAATTTCTGCTGCAGGCTCTTTATAGTTATTCATAGCTACAAGATAAAGCTACTCTTTATCATATTAATAGAATTCAATTCTATTTCTAGGTTACTAAGAAATTTTCATTATGAACGGATATTGACTTTTAACAAATGTTTTTCTGTATTAGGAAGATCATCAGGATTGTTTTTCCTGTTTTCTGTTGAAGTGGGAAATTGCATCAACCACTGTGTGCAAACATCCTCTGCACACTTGAAATAAACCATCACCTTCATCTTTTTATATATGGCTGGATTTGACTTTCCAATATTTCATTTCAGATTTTTAGATCTATGTTAAGAAAAATTTGTCTATTATTTTGCTTTATATACTGTAAGAAACAGGTTTGATATGAAGATTATGCCAGCCTTATAAAAAGAATGTGGGAGTTTTTCCTCTTGTTCTATTTTCTGTAAGAGTTTGTATAAGAATTGTGTTTTAAAGAATTCACCAGGAAGGCCCATGGGTCTAGGGTTTTCCTTATATAAGGATTAATAAACATGAATTCAATTTCTTTGATATATGACTGCTGAAGTCATTTAATTATTATTTTGAAAACATTGTATTTTCCAAGGAGTCTGTCCATGTCACCCAAAACTTATTTGTAAAATTATTCATGATATTCTCTTAGTATCTTTCTATTGTCTGTATCTGTCATTTCTCTTTCTCTATACCTGACATTTGTCATTTGTTTTTGTCCTGTTTTTTTTTCATTAGTCTTACTAAAAGTTTATCAAGTACATTAATCTCTTCAATGATCTATTTTTACTTTATTAAACTTCCCTATTATACATTTTCTGTTTTACTGATTTATACTTTTAATCACTACATTGATTCCATTTTCTCTAGGTTTGATTTTCTTTCTGGAGATGAAAATTCAGATCATTAATTTTTTTGTTCTTATTTCTGTTTTCTAAATATATGTATTTACATAGTCAGACAGTTCTATCTGAGCATGGCTTTAGCTGAATCTTGAAATTTTTGATATGTAATAACTTCATAACCCTTCAGTTCAGTATTTTTCTAATTTTTGTTGCAGTTTATAACCCATGATTTAAACGTAGATTATTTAATTTGTAGAAACTTGAGGCTTTTTTGTTTTTTTTTTAATCTCAATTTCTAACTGGATCCCACTGTTGTTTGAACATTCTCTAAATGACTTCAAATTTCTGAGGTTTAGCATTATGTGTTTATGTCCTAGCATTTGGTCGGTTTTGAGAAATGTTCCATATTCAATTGAACTAGGCATATTGTGTGATCATTTCGTAAAGTACATAAGTATTGAAAAGTATATAAATATTGAATCACCATGCTATCCACCAGGAACTAATACTGTATGTTAATTATTCTTCAGTGGGAAAAAAAAATGATTCCTTATATAGTTTGAGTACACAATTAGGACAAGTTAACTCCTCAGGTCTTCTATATACTTACTGATATTACCTGCTTGTTTGATCAGTTTTTTAGGAACAGTGTCAGTCTCCCACTATGATTGTGGATATGTGTACATCTCCTTTTAGTTTTGTATTTTGTTTTGCTTTATGTATTTTGAAACTATGCTACTGAGAACATAATAGATTTAAGATTGTGACTTCCTCAAGGAAGATGGATTCCTTTAGCATTATGAAATGTTCTTTATTTCTAGTAATGTGACTTGCCTTAAAAGTTTTATTTGAAATTAGTATGGCTACATCAGCAGTCTTTTTTCCATCCCTTTCCAATTTTCTGTGACCTTATATTTAAAGTATCTATTTTAAGCTACACATTGGTATTACCGGTTGATTGATCTTTTTAAAGAGAGAGGATGAATGGGGGAGAGGGGCAGAGGGAAAGAGAGAGAATTTTAAGCAGGCTCCATGGTCAGCACAGAGCCTGAAACAGGGCTTGATCCCACCAACCCAGCTAGGATAATGAGCTGAATTCAAGAGTCAGACACTCAACTAACTGAACCACCCAGGTATCCTATATTGGTATCATTTTTTAATGAAGTTTTTAATGAAGGCTTTTACTAGATTTAATCCATTTGTGTTTACTATTTATACACTTGGGCTTATATCTATCCTCTGTTTTCTAGTGACACATCTGTTTTGCTTTTTGGGGTTTTTTTTTAAATATATATTTTCCTCTTTTTTAAAGCAAATATTTCTATGAATCTATAGTTCCCTTTTTAATTTGCTGGAAATATGCTTTCACTATTATTTCAGTTTTTAATTCAGAGGTTATAACATGCATCCCTAACGTACTGTAATGTAACAAAAATCTTACACTTAATAATCCTAGAACAATGGAATATTTTAACCCCTTTTGAGCCCCATGCTGACTGTTTTCAACGATTACTTTCCTTCTGCCTAAAGAACCCCCTTGTAATATTTCTTCTGGTGAAAATGTGCTGGTAATTAATTTTCTCAGTTTCTATTTGTCTAAAGTATTTTTTATTTCATCTGAATTCTGAGAGTAGTTTTCACTGGGTATAGAATGTTAGGTTGGCATCTTCAGCAATTTAAGATGTCATCTCATTGTGGTACATGGGTGTGGGTTTTGTTTTTTTAATACATCCTTAGAGGCTCACAAATCCTCTTGACTACAGTGATATCCTGAAAGTTTCATGAGAAATATTTTTTTATATTGTTTCTGACCAATTCATTCTCTCTTTACCTTCTGGAATTCAAATCATACATGGGACAGATCTTTAACCAGATCTCCAATGTGTTTTATGCTCTCTTCTGTTTTAGTCGATTTTATTTTCCCCCAATCTGTGCTTCAGTTTGGACATTTTCTACATACTTGCCTTCTAGTTCATTAGTACTATCATCTACTAAGTCCAATAAGTTTATAAACACATCCACTGGCTTCTTATTGACAAATATTTCTTTGGTTCTAAAATGTTTTCTCTCTCTCTCTCTCTTTGTCTCTCTCTCTCTCTCTCACACACACACACACACACACACACACACACACACACACACACACACCCTATAGGGTAATTCTCCACTCTTTTGTTCCTTTTCTTCTTATACTACATTTCTAAACATAAAATAAGTTCTTTTCTTCTAACTCCAGTATCTGAATCACCTGTGTTTCTGTTTTCTATTGTTTGTGTTTTCTCTTAGTTTTGTATCAAATGGTCCTTTCTCTTCATATACTCAGTAATTTTTTATTGAATGCGGATTCACAAAGGTTCTAGATGATGAGAAGACTGTCTCCTTGTTCTGCTGGGCAGACAGAGCAGAAGGTAAATTACATTAATCCAGTAAAGGAACTGAGAGGGGGGAGGCTATATTGTAAATTTGGGAAGCTATGATCTACTTCTGGTTTGACTCAAATCCTAAGACCTGACTTCATAGCTTTCAACTGAAAATATGACTGGTCTTTGACACTTTAGTCTCAAGTGATGGCTTGGCCTTTCAGGTATTTATTTTCGGTTTAGCTCCCACCATACACAGCTTTAGAATTTAGAAAATATCTTGAATAGAATACCAACTGTGTGTTTAACAGATACACCCCCACCAGCACTGCCCACCAAGTTTCCCATTCTGTCATTGCAACCCAATCAAACATGGAGTTTGTCCACCTGGATTCTCAGTTCCCAAGTGAAATTTTCTTGGCAGGTCCCCCCAAGTAAAAGCAGTCCATTTGCCACTCATTCCTGGGCTTTCAACTCTCCTCACTGAGGTTCTTAAGCCACCCCACCCTATTCACACCCCAAATACCCAGGGCAAGTCCTGGTCTCCTAGGCAACTCAAAACCCAGGAATTTTTATTCTGCTTTTCAGAGGTTTCCAGCTTAGTTCTTTAATATGAGGTTCAGAATTGAGTAAATAAATTATGGTTCTTAGACCCACTTAGGTCTCCAATTTTGTCATTCCTCTGAACAACATTCAAAAACTCTGCTGCTTCAGGGCACCTAGGTAGCTCAGTCAGTTAAGCATCTGGCTTTGGCTCAGGTCATGATCTTGCATTTTGTGGGTTCAAGCCCCATGTCAGGCTCTGTGCTGACAGCTCAGAGCCTGGAGCCTGTCTTCGGATTCTGTGTCTCCCTCTCTCTGACCCTCCCCTACTCACACTTCCTCTCTCTCTCTCTCTCTCTCTCTCTCAAAAATAAATAAAACATTAAAAAGAAAACCTCTGCTACTTTCTGTCCCCAAGCAATATTTCAGGACTATAACTTCCAAACAATGCTTCAAGGTTTAAGCAAAAAGTAGTATGTTTTTAAAAACACAGTTAAATTCAGACTTCATTAACCAATTCCTCAACTGTTCCAGAGTCATTTTACTATATACATAGTGTGCTAATGTGTGTTTTCAATAAGGATTTTTTTTTACCTTTAATAGGCTTTTCTTGATTAAGTATTCCAAAGATGCATTTTTGGTGTTGAGCTTAACATGTCATGAACAGAGCTGAGGGATCTAATTTTATCATAAGACCAAAAAAAAAAAAAAAAAAAAAAAAAATCCCAGGCACTAACTGAAACAGCACTAACTGAAAGAAAAACTAAAAATAAATTTTGATTACTATGGAATTCATAAAGAAAAACTTTATGTAGTTAAACAACAACAAAAGCCTCCCTTTTAATGAGACTGAGCTATAGGGCCCTCTTTTTAAAGTCACCTCCAAATCCTAGAAACACACCAAGTATCAAAACTTTTCTTTGATACATGTAGGAAGAAAAGAAGATCACCATGATCAACAAGGAAGAGAGTCACAGAAAGTAATCAAGAGATGACAAGCTGGCTTTCACTGTCGTAACAGCAAGGTCATCAACTAGACAAGAGCATGATGAAAAGCACCCGAACGCAAGGCCAGGGTGAGGATGCTGGTGACTCAGGTGTGATGCGTCACCTTCTCACGCAGTCGCGGTCTCTCATCTCCCCTTTCATCTTTTCCAGTAGTAAAGAGCCCTCTTTTGTCTTTTCCAGGATCGTACAAAAGTGCAACCAGTAGATTTAATAAAACAGGGAGGGGGCATTCCACACAAGCAAATTATGTGTAGATAAATATAAACAAATAATACCCCCCTTCTTTTTTCCTTTCTCTTCGCTTTACTTTCACAGTTGCCAGCTTGAAGTGTTGTTACATTTATGCTTTACCATAAGCTGCAACAAATTGCTTGGGCATATAAAAACATAACAAGTTTAAAAGTACTTGTCCTGACCATATATCAGTGCTTCCACTGTACTACAACAAAACACTATATTCCCATGTAAAAGCACCTTTTGCTGTGTAAATACAAACCCCAAGAATAAGTGGGGGCACAGTGGCAAAAAAAGAAGCCCATTCTGGGCCAAAGGCTATCAGTTCTAGCTTTCCATAATTTGGAACATCAAAACCAGGATCTGCCTGAAGAGGCATTACTTTCATGCAGTCTCAAATAATTCAACCTAAAATACTGCCCTTAATGATGAAAACTACAAATCTAAAGACTTAGAATACTGTTGAAACCATTTGTAACCATGTCCAGTGTTTAGATGATGTCAAGTGAGTCCACAAATCATTTACTGTAACAAATCTTAAGTCTTCCATTAAATTGTAAAACAATCTTTACCTAAATATAACCTGGGTTGTGCTTTGACATCAGTAGTCGCTGCAGATTTCTTTTACATGACTAACCTAAGAAACAGCCTATAAAAGCTATGAGAATGCTAAACTTCTTTAAAAATAATAAACATAGAATACCCTCAGTCTTATGACTCATTTGTTATAACAGTAAATCAAGAAAAAGTAATATAAGCAACATTACCTAAACTTTGGTAGATATGACCATCACAAAAAAAGGCTTAATCTGCCTTACATACCACAGTGGGAACAGATGTACTTTCATTTAACTGTACATTAATATGAAAGATCTCAGTTACAGCCAAATAAATGAGAACTGAACTCTATTCCTAAGAGGGGACTACCAAGCAGTTGCTTAGGTAGAAAACTAAGAGCAGTCAGAATTCCACAACATAACATTTAAACTGTGATTCACATTATTGAGATCATGCCAAGAGGGGTGTGTTTTTTTTGTTTTGTTTTGTTTTGTTTTTTTGCTATGTTTTGTTTTTAACATAATCCATCTCTGTCTCTTCTGGAGAGGAGAAAAATGAAAATCAGCCAGACCACTTAGCGAACTATATTAAGCTATGCTTATCAAATCATAAGTAGTTCAAATGGTTAGTAGTTAAAACCAAAAGTGACTTCCAACATACCCGATAGGCTTCTATTGTGCTACTCCAGCTTTGTAATATTTTAAACAGAGAATTGAAGGGAAAAACTGTCAAGTGATTGGTTTCCTTGAGCATTAAGCTGATTATACAGCATATGTTTCTGTCACGGTGTAAATTTTAAAGTTTTCAATCACTTGAAAATGCTCATGAAGCTCAAAATTTCAGAACAATTCTTTACAAACTGCCGATAAATATGGCCCAAGAGTTTAAGGAAATGATGCTCTATCAACACTGTATTCATACCTTGCAAACTGTATCCATGTCCCAAGGTAGTATAGTCTTCAGATCAATGACTTCACAGGACACCCCAAGCTTTTCTTGAGCCATGGAAGCCACCTCTCGGATGACATGAACCTGAAATAAAAACAGCAAAGAATAAGCACAGAGATTGAGACCTGGAAAGTTAGCTGAATTCTGACATCGTTAATAGAAAACAGTGGTGTTTAAAGTCAGAGAAACCGATTTGCATGAAGAATTAAATGTTTCAGAAATGTTGAATCCCATATTCTACAAAGATAATAAACATAGATATCTAGAAAACAGAAGATGTTCTTAAAGAAAAGGAGATCAGTCATTGATAGAGACATTGATTCTAAAGATACCAGCATACAGAAGGTAAAGTCATGGGAGTAGGCTGAGTTTCTAGAGAAAGCATGAGGAAGCAGAAATAAAGGGCAGAAATCATGGAAGCCTGTAGATGAACAACATGTAAGGGGAAAATGGAGAAGGAGTTATTCACTTAAAAAACAAAAACATTTTAAAAAAATTTAAAAAGTTTAAAAAAAAATAAAGAAAAGAACAACAACAAAAACCAAACAAAGAAACAAACAAAAACAGAAAGAAAAATCAAGAGACAATATATCTCAGAAAATAAGGATGAAAGTGATTCATAAAATTAGTAGTCAGTGTCATACACCAGAGTGATATGGGGTAAGGGTTGGGTTTAACCATTAGAAAATTAGGAATGTTAGCAGAAATAGTAGTAGTAAGTTAGTGGGAACAGAACTCATAAAGTACAAGGATATAAGAAAGTTAAGGAATTAAATATAGGTAGTAGAAAACATTTGCTTAAGTTTAGTGATAAAAGAAAGTAGAAGATGTACCAGTATTTAAGGGAAAAGCCGGGTAGAGAAAAGGTATTTTTTAGATAGAGAAGAAATACACACCTTTAAAAATTATTTTAATGTTTATTTTTGAGACAGAGAGAGAAAGAGCATGAGCAGGGGAGGGGCAGAGAGAGAGGAAGACACAGAACCTGAAGCAGACTCCAGGCTCTGAGCTGTCAGCCGAGAGTCCAACATGGGGCCCATGAACTGTGAGATCATGACCTGAGCTGAAGTCAGATGCTTAACCTACTGAGTCACCCAGGCATGGCTAAGAAATTTTTTTTTTAATTTTTTAAAACATCTTTTAATATTTTTTTTTTTTTTAAGGAGAGAGAGACAGAACATCAATGGAGTAGTGTAGAGAGAGAGGGAGACACAGAATCTGAAGGGCATCCAGGCTCTGAGCTGTCAGCATAGAGCCCATTGTGGAGCTCAAACTCACGAACCATGGGATCATGACCTGAGCTGAATCCAGACGCTTAACTGACTGAGCCACCAGGCACTCCTACACCTTTTTAATAAAAGCAACGTGGAAAGAAGAAACTAAAGATGCAGAGACCAGCTGGTAAGTTAGAGCCCAGGAGACGGCAAACTGAAATATAATCTGAAAGATGTGTAGAGGTAGCTATGAAAAGCAGACACCTCTTTTGAGGACAAAGAGAAAGGAGAAATGAGTGACAGCAGCCATGGCAGGTATGAGGAAAAAACAAGTTATAGGACATAGAATCCAATACACTAACTTGAGTGAAAGAGATACAGATACAAGATTTTCCCTCTTGGAGGTAAGAAACCGGAAGGACTGGCTCTCCCAGCCAAACATCTAGTGGAGAGAAGAGTAGGAGGTTGTAGTATTACAAATGATTTCTGTTATTTGTGTTATTTAACATTGCACCAAATTTCCTAAAATAAGTATTTCCTTTACACAGAAAAAGAAAAATGGACCATTTCTTCAAAAGGAGAGAGAAAAGTCAAAGATAGAAGTCTATGGCCAGAGGAACAAAGAGTGCCAAGCTTCAAAGTCTGGAGGCAGGGCAGGCTGACAGGCACTGGGACAATGGAGGCAGATCAAAATGGAGGCTCACTGGAACAGAGGAAGGTACAGAACTCGGACACTGGACCACCAGATGGCCCACATAATCACATGAGATGGCAGCAGCTGTGATGAAAAAGATGCCAGGTCAAGTGCAGAAACCCGCAGTGAGGATGTATAATGTGTGCCTCAAAAGAAACAATTTTTAATGAATCCATTTTATAAACTCAACAGATTTTTAACGGCTTCACCACATTCATATATATTTTAATATAACTGAATTGGTACCTCACTTTCACCTGGAAATCAGTACCAAATATAGATGTGGCACTGACAAGACTAAAATTTCAGCTATAAGAAAAAGACTTTTAATTTTTATAATATCAGGATTAAAAATGAGAGCTTCCGAGCCCAACATGGACACTGTCGGTTCTTACACATGCTACTCACCTGAGTGCCCCAGGCAACCAGAGTAACATCACTCCCTTCCTGTATGACTTCGGCCTGGGACAGCGGGATGTTGTACGGTTCTAGAGGGACCTGCTCAACTGAACATGTCACGGGAAAAAAAATCAAAAGTTACTTTTTCTAGTGGCATTTGTGCATAAGAGAATATAAGAATTTCATTGTGGCTAAGCTTTATTTTACTCTTCCCCCAAATTCCCTACAGAAATAGCATTTATTATATGGCTCCCATAACAACACTACACATATGAAAAAGTACAATGTAAGTGTATAAAATATATCAGCTATCCTGTAACAGAAGAAGGACTTTGGGTAAAAACTAAGAAAACCTTAAAGTAAGGGCTTTGGTCAACAATGTGTCAATATATGTGTCAACTGTCATAAATATGTCATATTAATAGAAGATGTTAATAATACAGAAAACTGCATGCGGTTCTATGTGGGAACTCTCCTCTACATTCCCCACACCTTTTCTGTAAATCTAAAACTGTTCTAAAAAATTTTTGCCAGGTCTTCTAAAATTTGATCAGGCTGAAATATGTTCTCAGACAAGTTTTCTATCAAGAAGCAAATTTATGAAGGCTTGCAAAATAAAACATACATAGTTGGGCCAAATATTTAAGTTTTTTTTATTTTTGCACCTTGCTTCTATGAACACTTCCTCAACTATGGCAGCCGACAACACCTTAATTTTCAAAGCTGAATCCTGTAGATCTCAAAGACATATGCTAAATCAGCTCTACCAGGCCAAAAGGAAGAATAAGCCACTAGTATCCCAAAGAAAACTATTTCATGATTATTTCTGCCCAACTAAACACAAGCAATACAGAGTTGACTAAATTCAAGATGAAATCATGAGGTGAATTTTAAATGAAATTGAGGAGGAAGTTGACGGAATTGCCCCATTAGGCTGGGAAGCCTTCTTGAATTCCCATGTGAGAGCAGTGAAACAGTAGAAGTGGGGAAATATAGAGTCCTTTTGTTCACTTTCCCTGTAATCTTTCATC
>NC_043706.1:69153295-69156539 GCF_006229205.1 Suricata suricatta | reverse complement strand
TTTAACTCATAAGCATAAAAGCATTTCTTTAAAGTTTTTGTGTAGCACACAAATTATGTTAAGCCAGATCCTTCTATTTACACCAGGAGTGGCCAAGTCAATGTTTGTAAACAATATTTTACTGGAACACAATCACATCCACTCATTTATATATTATCTATGGCTATTTATGATCTACAGCAGCAGACTGTGTAGTTACAAAAGACAGCATGGCCTATTGGCTCAAATGTTTACGACCTCATCCTTTACAGAAAAAGTTTACCAACCTCAATTCTAAACAGTGCTTTCAGAGGTTAATTCCAATCCATTTATTGACAGCCTAAATCTAGTATTTGAGGGACAGATGAACCACCAGGTATATGGATGGGCAAAGGAACACACAGACAAGAAGACAAACATTCAACTGGAGTAGTATATTCTACTTAGCAGTTCTCAGTTGCTAAACCAAAGTGATGGTAGGGAACGATGCTGATGACATCCAGCAAACTTGTGAAAGGTAGCACCATAGGCTCGTCACCAATATCAAGTCTTCTCTCCTAGGGCAGCAAGATCTGCATGCCAATAGACAAGGCTTGAAGCCAGTACACACTCCATCTTTTTGGTGAGTCAGTGGCTGTCATTCAAGAGTCCCATCTTTCCCGCCTTTTAAATCAGTTGCCAGCTGATTAGCAAATCACTGGAACACATATCTCTAATGGCTGGCACACTAAAAGAAGCGGGTTAGCATCTTGGCCTACTTCCTTTGAGAAATTGCCAGTGAGTGACTAACTGCTTCATTGTATCAAATTAATTGCCCAGCATAATAAGACCTCGTTATTTTAACACTTAATTAAGGAACAAGACAGCAAACAAGGCATTCTTCTCCATCAAAAATCATGCAGGGAATTAGATTCAGGAAGAATCTCATATTAAGAGCAACCACAAAATCTACTAGAGTCACATAAATTTAATCCTGAGAGCAGGAGAATAAGAATACAATTTTAATATGTTTGTTTACTTAAACTTGGCACACAGGTCACCTAAAGGGTAAGCCATAATTCAGAAGAAATTTAGCTACCCCAATTTAAAAGATACTTACTCTAAGAGAAGGTTATTATTTCAAATAAACATTCTTGCATTCCTAACCCGTTACTATGTGCTTTTTGAAAGAGAACAGGTAAGAGGAGTTACAGCAGAAAACTTCAGGAACTCAAGAGCCCCTATACAGTCATATTACAGAATCCTGTTTACACAGCAGTGGGACCAAATGAGACCACTCCATTTCACCCAATCCTGATTACATTCGAATCGTAGCACTAATGACTATTCCAGACAAACCCATCAGCTCAGGTATATATTAACAAAACTGTGTGACCCAGAAAAATAAGAAATCTGAAACCAAAATTTTAAAATGCAATTTTTTGCTCAAATATCAGACTAGATTTTTAAAATATATATTGTAAATTCCATATACATGTTTCCTTTGTAATTGCAAATGCACTGAGAGTCACATTACATATATACGTACAGATTCAAGGCATGGGTTAGTTCATGCCGGCCCATTTTTTTCTCATCCTTCTCCTTTTTTCCTTCTAATTTTCTTGTAATTTGTTTTGCTGTCATAAACACATTTTTAAAATAAGGCAGTATATCAATGTATACACTATGAACAATATATCTTTATTCAGTTAATAGCCATTGTATACCCAATATATGCAAGCATCACATAGCATAATGGGATATGAAAGTGAAAGAGGCAGTCCTTGTCTTTGACAAGCACACACTAACGGGGAGTTACAAAGATGGGAAGACACAATCAGCGAACAAATGCGAGAGTGGTGGGGATAAACTACTCTAGGAATATGAAGGAAACCTGGTTATAAGGATCAAGAAAGCGGTACCATGATGGAGGGCACAAAATTGACAGGGGTCTTGGAGATGATGAGAAAATACAGAGGGAATACTATGTAGAAAGCAAAGATGTGTACAAAGAAATGGAGGTGTGAAGTTGTGTGTGCGTGTGTGCATCTACAAACACTGGTCAACACACATTTATGTGCTGTTTCAAGTAAAGGGGAAAGCTTTACATTGTATACCAAAGTCCCTAGGAAAACCTTTTCAATTCCTTCTGGCTTCATATATTAATAACACATGTAGAAAGTGTCTGCAAGAAAATAATAACTCACTCTTAATGATGCAAGTTTCCCTGTGAGGCACAATATTACCATTACAGAGATAATAGGGTCATTTCTCTGCCCTGGCACTAATCTGCAGTAATGCTAGTTTCTCCACAAATGTGAAAGTCAGTAAGGCTTTATTCATGTTGCATTATACATGATGCCGTGATAGAACATAAATGTTCTTTTTAAAAAGAAATAGTATATTTCTAAAATGTTATTTCATGCTGCCTGATTACTAGCAACATACTGGAAATCTTATACTTGAGAAAGTCTATTGCATTTGTCAGAATCTACACTCTAATGGGAGAGGGTGGGAATATTCACCCAACCAAGAAGCCAATTCCCAACCCTGTCTGTGCATCTAACTAATTTGATGATCTCTTACAAAGCACGTTAGTATTTTTATGCCTCAGTATCCCATCTGTAAACTATGGAAATCTGTTGGTCACCCCTGTCATAGGGACAGAGTGAAGACATATTAAATTAATCACTGTGAACATCCTTTCAGTTGTTAGGAAGAAAACAGTTTTACATTTGAAATAATTCAATGTCATTGTCACAGTAATTAAAACTATAAATTTTTCATTCTAACAACAGTTATTCTTACTCTTGTTATCATTTTCTGTATAAAACTGAGATTTAACCATCAACCGGTATCTCTGTATTATAATTATTTTTTTCCAACTAATCTTTCAGGTGAGTCTACTAATTATGATCACACTTTCGACAGTTTTCAATTCCATACCAACAATTCCTTTTAACACTGATGTTAGAGAGAAGAAAATATATGGGCCAGAAAACTAAGTGAATTTTTTGCAGTAATTGTAGTAATTACTTTTAAATTATTCCCCAATTTTTCCCCTCACCTCTTCACCTCAAAATACTGAAAATCTAAAGATTAACACTCTATGTGAATAAGACCAAATCAATATACTATTACCAATATTATTTGTCTATATGAGCTGCCCTTATAATAGTTGTTATAATATTACTAATTAAAAGACAAAATTAACTTTCAATGAAGAATAATTAAGTACTAAACTTTTCATACTATTTTAACCCATGGGAATTACTCAGAACATGTG
>NC_043706.1:69151975-69153195 GCF_006229205.1 Suricata suricatta | reverse complement strand
TTAATATGGTTAAGCTTTTCATTTTGAAATAAGTTCAAACAGTAATGTTGTGAAAAAAGTACAAAGACTTCTTATGTATCCCCCACTCGGCTTCCCCAGATGGTAACCTCATAAGTAACTACAGGAGTAATGATCAAAACCAAGAAACTAACAGTGATACAATACTGTTGACTCTACACACCAAATCCAAATTTCATCAATAGTCCCGCTAATGCCCCCTTTCTAGATCAGGATCCAATCTAGAGTCTCCACTTTTTTTTTTTTAAATGTTTACTTATTTATTTTTGAGAGAGAGAGAGAGAGAGAGCGCGAGCGAGCACACAGTGAGTGGAGGGTGAGTGGAGGAGGAGCAGAGAGAGGGAGATAGAATCTTAAGCAGGCTGCACTGTCAGTGCAGATCTAGCTAATTATGAGATCTCAAGACCTGAGCCAAAGTCCAGTGCTTAACCCACCACCGGAGTGGCTTCCAGAGTCTCCACACATTGTTGTCTCCTTAGTCTCTTTTGTTTTGGGATAGACCATTCCTTTGTCTTTTTTGTCAGTCATGACCTTCATATTTGGTAGAATATCCCTCAACCAGTTTGTCTGATGTTTCTTCAGGATTAAATTCAGGTTATGTAGATATTTGGGCAAGGATACCACTGAGGTGATGCTGTGCCCTTCTCAGAGCATCACACTGTGATGACACATGATGGTGTTCTCAGTTTGCTTGTTTTGACTTTTCTGTTATTTGCATGTACTACCCTACCACTTAGACTGCCAACCTTTTGCTTTTGTGCATCTGATTTTATTCATTCTTCAGGATCTACCTTTTTTTGTGGTTTTCTCTATTTGCTCTAGTTCATCTGCTTTCTCACTTTTCTGCAATCCTTTTGCCCTCTTTCTCAGTAAGACCTTGATGTGCTTGGTTTGAAGTTCTAGGTTATCATGTGGCTTGATCTTCAATCACCGTCGCTTCTAAGAGACTTCTGGGACTTACTCCTTTGATATTGAGACTTACTATGTCAGTTTATGCTGTCTGCACATGTTCTGAGTAATTCCCATGGGTTAAAATAGTATGAAAAGTTTAGTACTTAATTATTCTTCATTGAAAGTTAATTTTGTCTTTTAATTAGTAATATTATAACAACTATTATAAGGGCAGCTCATATAGACAAATAATATTGGTAATAGTATATTGATTTGGTCTTATTCACATAGAGTGTTAATCTTTAGATTTT
>NC_043706.1:69150644-69151875 GCF_006229205.1 Suricata suricatta | reverse complement strand
TTAATATGGTTAAGCTTTTCATTTTGAAATAAGTTCAAACAGTAATGTTGTGAAAAAAGTACAAAGACTTCTTATGTATCCCCCACTCGGCTTCCCCAGATGGGAACCTCATAAGTAACTACAGGAGTAATGATCAAAACCAGGAAACTAACAGTGATACAATACTGTTGACTCTACACACCAAATCCAAATTTCATCAATAGTCCCGCTAATGCCCTCTTTCTAGATCAGGATCCAATCTAGAGTCTCCACTTTTTTTTTTTAAATGTTTACTTATTTATTTTTGAGAGAGAGAGAGAGAGAGAGAGAGAGAGAGAGCGTTAGAGAGCACATGGTGAGTGGAGGGTGAGTGGAGGAGGAGCAGAGAGAGGGAGATAGAATCTTAAGCAGGCTGCACTGTCAGTGCAGATCTAGCTAATTATGAGATCTCAAGACCTGAGCCAAAGTCCGGTGCTTAACCCACCACCGGAGTGGCTTCCAGAGTCTCCAAACATTGTTGTCTCCTTAGTCTCTTTTGTTTTGGGATAGACCATTCCTTTGTCTTTTTTGTCAGTCATGACCTTCATATTTGGTAGAATATCCCTCAACCAGTTTGTCTGATGTTTCTTCAGGATTAAATTCAGGTTATGTAGATATTTGGGCAAGGATACCACTGAGGTGATGCTGTGCCCTTCTCAGAGCATCACACTGTGATGACACATGATGGTGTTCTCAGTTTGCTTGTTTTGACTTTTCTGTTATTTGTATGTACTACCCTACCACTTAGACTGCCAACCTTTTGCTTTTGTGCATCTGATTATATTCATTCTTCAGGATCTACCTTTTTTTGTGGTTTTCTCTATTTGCTCTAGTTCATCTGCTTTCTCACTTTTCTGCAATCCTTTTGCCCTCTTTCTCAGTAAGACCTTGATGTGCTTGGTTTGAAGTTCTAGGTTATCATGTGGCTTGATCTTCAATCACCGTCGCTTCTAAGAGACTTCTGGGACTTACTCCTTTGATATTGAGACTTACTATGTCAGTTTATGCTGTCTACACATGTTCTGAGTAATTCCCATGGGTTAAAATAGTATGAAAAGTTTAGTACTTAATTATTCTTCATTGAAAGTTAATTTTGTCTTTTAATTAGTAATATTATAACAACTATTATAAGGGCAGCTCATATAGACAAATAATATTGGTAATAGTATATTGATTTGGTCTTATTCACATAGAGTGTTAATCTTTAGATTTT
>NC_043706.1:69149190-69150544 GCF_006229205.1 Suricata suricatta | reverse complement strand
GGGGAAGCCGAGTGGGGGATACATAAGAAGTCTTTGTACTTTTTTCACAACATTACTGTTTGAACTTATTTCAAAATGAAAAGCTTAACCATATTAATTTGTAAAAAGGAGGCTGATCATCTTAGTAAGCCTCCCACAGATTCTGGGAAAATAAGGTGTGATATAATGAGCAAGTGTGCCAAATCATGAATGTCATTGAGAATCGGCAATGAGAAACAGCTAAATCCGAGGCATGACAGAGGTGTTCCAGATTCATACGGTCTTACAAAACAAGCTCTGTTTTTTTTTTAAATATTAGTACACATAGAATATGAGGCAATTAATAAAGCAATCCAAGTGCAAAAGAAATGCAGCTGCATTTGGTAGCATATGTGACCTCATGTACGTGGATAAATATAACCAAGTTTTAATGATACAGAGACGTGGAGATGTGAAGACGTAAATTCAGTACCTGTGAATGCCCATCAGCTTTGTGCTAGAGACTCTTGACCACTAAATAAAAATGAATAACCCATCAAACTGTCTAAATATAAATACAATATCGAGTCAAAACCAGCAAGTATCTTGCATGTGACCAGGAGACTTCTCATCCAGAGATACTTTTAAATAAAAAAACGTAAAAACATTTTATATCATAAAATATTAGTGCTATTGTTTCAGAAGATCATGGTTCCTTACTGCTGATATTAGCACTTATTATTTTTAACTAAATAGCAACATTAACATGTTGACAAGCAATATTAAACAGGAAGCCCTGGACCCATTTAAACTCAAATGTACTCTAATTCTTTTTCTTGATCATTAGTTAATGAATTTGAAAATCCCACATTTCCAATTTTGTGTGCATGTAATGAGACAAATTAGATTTCTTTTCAGAATACTTTGCAAACATATCACAAAAGCAATGATATGATAAAGCAAGCATCATATTCCTTATAAACTTCAAGATTAACCTCATTATGTTTACATATCTCATTTAATTTAACAAAAAACCTTTTGAGACTGATGATATTAAATGATATGCATCAATATACTTAATGTATATGCTAAAATATAACCCCTTTGTAATATATCTTGTTCAATTTGTGTAATTACTCTTAGTATTTTTCCATACACTCTTTTAGTATGCACCATTTAATAATTTAGCAGAAGTTCTTCCAACAGTAATTTTACTAGCAATTGTCCCTCTTTCATGTTTAATATATTATAATTTCTATGGTAAATATTTTCCAATGCATTTTCTATGGCAAGGAGCTATGTGTGGGTGAGCTTCATTCATATAAATAGAGTCTAACATGGTAAACAGCAAAATGGCAAAGAAAATAAGTGAATCTTGAATTAAAGGGCATGACTT
>NC_043706.1:69148089-69149090 GCF_006229205.1 Suricata suricatta | reverse complement strand
AAAAATACTAAGAGTAATTACACAAATTGAACAAGATATATTACAAAGGGGTTATATTTTAGCATATACATTAAGTATATTGATGCATATCATGTAATATCATCAGTCTCAAAAGGTTTTTTGTTAAATGAGATATGTAAACATAATGAGGTTAATCTTGAAGTTTATAAGGAATATGATGCTTGCTTTATCATATCATTGCTTTTGTGATATGTTTGCAAAGTATTCTGAAAAGAAATCTAATTTGTCTCATTACATGCACACAAATTTGGAAATGTGGGATTTTCAAATTCATTAACTAATGATCAAGAAAAAGAATTAGAGTACATTTGAGTTGAAATGGGTCCAAGGCTTCCTGTTTAATATTGCTTGTTAACATGTTAATGTTGCTATTTAGTTAAAAATAATAAGTGCTAATATCAGCAGTAAGGAACCATGATCTTCTGAAACAATAGCACTAATATTTTATGATATAAAATGTTTTTACGTTTTTTTATTTAAAAGTATCTCTGGATGAGAAGTCTCCTGGTCACATGCAAGATACTTGCTGGTTTTGACTCGATGTTGTATTTATATTTAGACAGTTTGATGGGTTATTGGTTTTTTTTAGTGGTCAAGAGTCTCTAGCACAAAGCTCATGGGCATTCACAGGTACTGAATTTACGTCTTCACATCTCCACGTCTCTCTATCATTAAAACTTGGTTACATTTATCCACACACATGAGGTCACGTATGCTACCAAATGCAGCTGCATTTCTTTTGCAGTTGGATTGCTTTATTAATTACCTCATATTCTATGTGTACTAATATTTAAAAAAAAAACAGAGCTTGTTTTGTAAGACCGTATGAATCTGGAACACCTCTGTCATGCCTCGGATTTAGCTGTTTCTCATTGCCGATTTTCAATGACATTCATGATTTGGCACACTTGCTCATTATATCACACCTTATTTTCCCAGAATCTGTGGGAGGCTTACTAAGATGATCAGCCTCCTTTTTA
>NC_043706.1:69119267-69147989 GCF_006229205.1 Suricata suricatta | reverse complement strand
AAACAAACAAACTTTAAAAAAATCTGTCCAAAATGGAAGTTCAGTTTGCAATATTAAGTCTGAGCACATATCAAAACTGATCCTCACCATTAGCCCTAAAAATCAATATCAGCCACTTCCATTTTTTAAAAAAGGGAACACTATGTGTGCCACATTTTTAAAAATTGAAAACATTTTTTAAATTTTTTAAAATTTTATTTGAGAGAAAGACAGTGGCAGGGGGTGGGGGTTGAGGGGTAGAGGGAGAGAGAATCTTAAGCAGGCGCCACACTAAGCAATCCTACAATGGTAAGATCATGACCTGAGCCAAAATCAAGAGTCAGACACTCAACCAACTGAGCCACCCAGGCACCCTGAAAACATAATAATAAATTATTGCTGGGGCACCTGGGTGGCTCAGTTGTTTAAACCTCGGACTGGAATTCAGCTCAGGTCATGATCTTGCAGTTCGTGAGTCTGAGCCCCATGTTGGGCTCTGTGCTACCAGTGCAAAGCCTGCTTGGGATTCTCTCCCTCCCTCTTCCTGCCCCTCCCCAATTCATTCTTGCTCTCTTTCTCAAAATAAATTTTAAAAAATGTTTAAATAAATAAATAACTGCTATTTTCCCTGAGATCAATCAAGATTGAAATCTAGATTTCTCATTGACCTCTAGCAATTCACTCTCATTTTCTCAAATTAATTTTTTAGACATTAAATGGGCCTTATATTCAATAAGGCAAATATTCTTTAAAAGTCTCCACATACATATCACCCTGCATTGGCCTCTTTGTGTTGGGCTGTGTGTCACTCCTCCATATCTTTCTTCTTCTTTTATATAAATCCCTTCATATCAAATTATGGATTAAAACTACCTAATTATGAAGGACTCCAGGCATAGTTATATAGCCAGAAACTATGATTTGTTACCCAGTGGCTTGAGTCAAATGTCATTTATTTAATAGTCACTTCATAATCCCAAGCTATACTCAATGCTAGAGATAAAAGAGATAAATTAGGTACAACACTGAAGGATGCTAAAAAAGTATCAATAAAATTAATATTTCAAGTTATTAAAAAAATTTCTCAGCTGCAATTTTTATAAACCTGACCACTTTATTTCTATCTGAAAAGTAAAAAAATGTGAAAATTACTAAATATAATCCTAATGGTCTTAAAAACTTAGTGCTTACTATCTAACCGGTAAGTATAAGTAATTTATGTATCTTTAACTTTTGCTCAACACACACTCATATACATTGAACAGGAAACCTAAAGAGCTTTTGGTGTGCCTTGTATTCCTAACCAGAAATTCTTTAGATCAACTATGAAAATGTCAGCTAAAAACACCCCATCTGCTGATCAACAGTTCCGTTTTGGCAGTGTTAGTATTTCCGTCTGGATGCTGTCATTAACAACTATTTTCACATGGTGAGGTTTAACTGGAATTTTATATTTTAACTTTCTTCATAAAGAACATTGTCTATCATACATAAATCCATCTTTGACTTTTAGACATCTGCCTTTGCACACATTTTGAGAAACATATTAAGAACTGCCTATAATCAAAAGTGAAAGACTCTGGGTTGACTTAACATGATACAATGCACATCCAAATTTGCAAGCATATGTTGTAAATAATTCTAAATAATCTGTAAGAGTCCCTGAAGGATCAAAAATGCCCCTAGAGTGGCCTTCATATGACTGCTGACCCAGAAACTGTTCTTCCCCACCTTCTTGCGAAATCTGAATTGCCCAACCAACAGATCCTAAACCACAAGACCAATTTCTCCCTCTTCACAAAACCATTTTGGGCCAGCTATTCCTGAAACTGGCTGGATGCTGGCTGACCTCTCCTGCTAAAGCTCTATGAAATCTTTACCCTTCTCTCTCTCTCCTGAATTCGAACACTCTCGAGTTGTGCTCCTGGCTCAAGAGTCTGCATAAAGAATTATGTTTAAGAGTGTTAATATTAAAATAAATTACTGGAGATTTCTAAATAGTATAGAAATATCCTTTAATATACCACTAACATTTATCAAGTATTAATTATTGGGCAATCATAAATAATTTACATGTATTGATATATTTCATCAAATAACACTAGGAAAGAAAAGTTTTATACTACTAAGTTTAAAAATCCAGGTAATAAACACATTATACAAAATATAAATGACCAACACTTGCTCAAGAATAAGTAGTGGTCCAACAACCATAAAAGATACTCAAAATAAAGTCAAAGATGTGTCCCCAAAGTTGCAAGAACCAGATAGCTTTACAAACAAATTACAGCAAACCTTCGAGAACAGATCATTCCTCGTTATTCAGTCCAGACCGGAGCACAGAGAAAGCAAGCATGCCAGTTCATCCTATAAGACTAGAACAACTCTGATTCTGAAACCAGACTTGGGTAACTTCTGATTCTGAACGAAGGATTAACCACAGACCGAGCTGACATAGAGAGAGAGAAAACTGTGGTCCAATTTTACATATGAACGTAAAGCTCTTTTAAGAAAACCTTCAACTGAATCCAGCAATATGCTGAAAGAACAGTGCATCGTGATAAAGTACAATTTATCCCAGGAATACAAGAATTGAAGCATCAGAAAATAGGCTAATGAAATATACCCCCATCAAGAGATCAAAGAAGAGAAACCAAATCATCATTTCATCAGATGTCCATAAAGAATTTGGTAAAATTCAGCACCTTGGGAGGGGCACCTCGATGGCTCAGTCAGTTGAACATCCGATTTTGGCTCAGGTCATTATCTCAGCGTTCAGGAGACTGAGTCCCATGTAGGGCTCCGCACTGTCAGTATGGAATCTGTTTGGGATTCTCTCTCTCTCTCTCTCTCTGCCTCTCCCCAACTCACTTTCTTTCTCGCTGTCTCTTTCTCTCTCTCTCTCTCAAAATAAATAAATAAACTTAAAAAAAATTTCAACACCTTGGGAGAAGTGGGAGGAAGGGAACTTTAAGTTAAAAACAGAGATGTTTCCTTAACTTGATAAAGAGTACTGACCAGGGCCTCTGTTAAAAAGGGAAAAGACATCTTTATTATAATAATAACAATAACAACAACAACAACAAAGATAAGTGTCTCATAAAAAAAAAAAAAGAGCTGTAACTATCATTAGCCATAGAAGATGAGGTTTTCTACCTAGAGAATCTAAGATACTTAACTAAAATTTTGTTAGAGAATAGGGCTTGGTCTCCTAATGTGGTATTAACCTACAAGATCAATACCTTTTCTATATACCAGTAATAAAAACCTATTAGAAATATGTCCTGGGAAAAAATATCCCAACCATAAAGGCAAAAAAGACCTTAAGCATCTCGTAATAACCCTAATAACAAAGGTGTCAAACCTAATGAAAACATCTACACAATTTATCAGTGGTTACAAAAGTTTGAATAAATGGAGATAACATGTTCTTGGAAAAGAAGAATCATTACAGTGAAGACACAAAACACAGAAATATAATGATCTAATGTTTTCTGCCTACTTAAACAAAGACTTTAAAACTATATGTAATTTAGAAATAATATGTTAAATGCTGCTCTCAATGACACCTAGTCTGCGGGCACCGATATTATGACAACATTTCCAAGAGGGTAACAAACTGTTGAGATCAATTATTTCAAGATGAACTTCTAACAAAGAAGACTAACATTTTTCATGATGACAGAATACAAGGGAAAAAAAGGTCTTAAAAAAATATGAGCAAATTTCTGATACACAGAGACTAAAAATGCAAGACTTATTCTTAGTATTCCCAAGTTAAATGTCCTAGCAAGCATTTCCAGCTTTCAGACCATCAACAGGGTAATTTGTTAAGTCTTGTCTCCCCACAGTACCTGGGTCAATACGCCTTATCCTTCTAGTTGTTCCACAGCCATTTAGAGACGTGCAGCCCCGGGCTTCAATCATTTATTACTCAGGGCTTAATCAATGAATATATGAGACTTTTCTTTTTCTTTTTCTTTTTTTTACATTTATTTATTATTGAGAGACAGAGAGAGACAGAGCATGACCAGGGGAGGGGCAGAAAGAGAAGGAGACACAGAATCCGAAGCAGGCTCCAGGCTCTGAGCTAGCTGTCAGCACAGAGCCTGAGGCGGGGCCCAAACCCACAAACATGAGATCATAACCTGAGCTGAGTCGGTCACTCAACCAACTGAGCCATCCAGGCGCCCCAATATATGAGACTTTTCAAAAACAAAAATGGAATTAAGAAACATAGGTTTTATAACTTAACCAATAAATATAGGCTTATGATTTCCTTCTTCCGTGTGTGTGTATAAAACATATATACATATAAATAAAACAGGGGTGTTTACTTCAACATTGTTTAGAATAAGCAGAATTTATGAATAACTCAAAGTTCCATAATAGGAGAAAGAATAAAATTCCTTTGAGTGTGCCGTACTTTATGAACTAAAAATCAGCTAAATCATTGGAATTGTATACATTGAAATATATCTAAAATAAATTACCATATTGGTAAGTAAAGCAAATTACAGAATAGTTATGTTAGTTTTATTATATGTTTATATGTGCTCTATACATTCACAGATTTGTATAAATGTAAACACATGGAAAAAGACTCACAAAGTAAGTTACAGAACAATGTCTATAGTATGATCTTATATACTGTCTATAGGTAAATGTGTTCTATACATTCACATATGTATGCAAATAGAAATGCACACAAAAAGGTTTCAGAAGAGGTGTTGGGAGTAGGGAAAAGAAACTTTCACTTTCTGTTGATGCTTAAAATTTTTACAGAAGGTACATATGATTAATGACATTAAATTTTATTAAAAATACAAAATAAATCAGTCTGTCATGTAGCTTAAGCTTAGTTCCTGACAATGCATCTCATTGGATTAGGCCAACAATCAAAAATAGACTTCTGTCCAAAGTGACTCTGAAAGTGAACTTGAACAAGATAAAGAGTATTTCACTGGGTCTTCTTCCATGAAAATTTCAGTTTATCAAGTCAATCACAGAAAATACAGAAACAATTTAAAGGTAAATTTTGTACTTCAAGTTGATTGAAAACCTTTTGATTCTTGTTATTCAGTAAGTAGATCAGGCCTTGTCAGCACAAACTAGAATGAGAATCTATCGGCTATCTTCCCTGCTTGTTTTAGGTTGACAATAAAGGCTACTCCACAAGGTTGAGACAGAAGACCACATGACTAAGTCATAAAGAACAAATATGAGACAAAAAACATGAAATAGAAAACTTCACTTGTAATCAAATAAGCAAACACTAAAATAAAATGACAGTAGTATTTGTTTAAAAGTACAGATAAAACTCTGATAGCATATATAACAAAAACTCAACAGTAGTTAGGGAATGGATTTATGGGTTTCTTTTATCTTCTCTTTTGTACTTTTTGGGAGTTTCAGTAAGCAGATATGAAAGACTGAAAAATAAGCAGTGTGGCAAAAGTCAGCCAGCTAAGTAGTACAGACATCACTTCAGACTCGGGTGATCGGGTTCCAGAATCCAAACTCAACCCAGAGTTTACTGGATTGCCCCAGGGCAGAAAAGATGCATACAGGGAAAAAAAATCCTGATCGGCCACCTAATGTGTGCAACCATAATGAAAAAAGGTTATATTGAGGAAATTAGAGACTTTGTTCCTAATAATAGGGACATGACAAATTTAGCAAATGAATAAAAGAGAAAAAAATTATTTGGTCCAGAGAAAACAGATTTCTACATCAAAGAGGAAATAAAACACCTTTCTTCCCTCAGTTGTAAATCATACCAATATGATGATTATACCAATGTGAACACTAATGATCTGACCGAAAATTACACAGTAAGGCCATGAAGATATTGGGGAGAAGTCTGAATATGATAAAAGCAAGGAACAACATGGGGAAAAGGAATAGAGAAAAGGAGGTTACATAAAATAGCTAAATTCCTCTAGGAAGTTAAAATCATAATCCCTAAAATGTTAAAAAGCAATATAAGCATATACTGTTTACAAATATGATAAGTTATCAGAAAGAAACTACTGAAAGAGTTGAAAAGAATTGCCTGTGTGGTAGAAGCATGGATTTGGTAAAGAAAAAGGTAAGAAACTACAATTTTTGTTATAAGGTACATTATTTGACTTTTAAAAATTCTCTCACACCACACAATTCTTGTCAGTGAGTGTAACTAATATTAAATCCTCAACTGCATAAATATAATCTGTTTAATGATGTCAACCAAAATAAATTAAAAATGCTAAATACTCTTTTGTGTACAATGATACTGGGCAAAAACACTTCAAAGTTTGTACCACTCAAAAGCTCCTGAAAACAATTTTCTTCTAGGGGCACCTGGGTGGCTCCGTTGCTTAAACATCCAACTCTTGATTTTGGTTCAAGTCATGATCTCACAGTTTGTGAGATGGAGCCCCTCATTGGGCTCTGTGCTGACAGTGGGGAGCCTACTTGGGATTCTCTCTCTTCCTGTCTCTCTGCCCCTCCCGTGCTCATGCTTGCTCGTGCTCATGCTCGCTCGTGCTCTCTCTCTCTCGCTCTCTCTCAAAATCAATAATTAAACTTAAAAAAAAACTTCTCTTCAGAACATATGAATTTATAGGTGATTAGTGTATTTGTTAAAAAAAAATACGAGAAGAAAAGAAAAACACCTCAATATCATTATGACCTATTTTTGCCTGAAAGGGTAATGTGAATCCTGGAAATGAGGCAGCACAAGGCTTTTAGTATTTTTTTCCACTAAAAGAACTATAGATGAAAGCCATATTTACTTCATTATCTCTAATATCAAGGAATCAATTTCAATTAAATAAGACCAAAAAGCTCAAAATGCATACAAGAAAAGCTTCTCCACAAGATGCCCATATCTGATAATACAATATCACACTTACTCATTCTCTTTTTGAATTGTAAGTATTTTGTACATTTTGGACACTGTCTAGATTGCTCTTCTAGAGCTACCTTTTCTAAATATACCTCTGCCATTTTTTAAAAGTTTTATAGCATTTAAGTATCAAAATTAGAATACAAATTTTATTTTCCTTCTAAATTTAGAAGATATAAGCTTTACATTTATTTATTGTATATTCAAGATAAGTAGAAATAAAATTCAAGAAAATTGCTGCATAAAGAATGTATTACCTATGCTTGCTTTCATCTTTATAGTTCATAAAGCTAATAATGGCTGAATGAAAAGAAATCATGTCTATATGTTGTAGACCAGGGGCGCCTGGGTGGCTCATTCGGTTAAGTGTCCGACTCCTGATTTCAGCTCAGGTTGTGATCTCACAGTCATGAGTTGGAGCCCCATGAGGGCTGGGGCTCCATGCTGGCTGGCTACGGAGCCTGCTTAAGGCTGGCTCTCCCTTTCCCTCTGCCCCTCCCCCACTCACATGTTCACTCTTTCTAAAATATATATATAAAGTATATATAAATATATAACATATAAATATAATATATAATATAAATATATAGTATATTGTTAAATTATATATAATTATGTAATATATTATACATATAATATATTATATAAATATATGTGCTATATAAATATATATATCTAAATATATATAAAATATTATAGACCAGACATGTCAAACGTTACCACAGCACAGATATTTGGACATACAGAACAGTATAGGGACCAGGTCCAAAAAGGAGGGAATCAGAGAGGTCAAGAAGAGCTGGGACAAGGACAATGCTGTGCATTCACCAAATGGTTTTATCCCCTGTCCTCAGAATACAAGAAGATTGCATTTCTCATTGCAGGAAATACCAGAAGTCTTCCCAATGCCACCAATTAGAAATTATCAGGCTACTCTAGTCTTTGGCGTAAATCTACATGATCTTCTTTCATTGCTCTATTTGATTGTCTTAAAACAGAAATGTCTTCTACAAAGCATGTCAGGTTACTGAACCAAAAACACTCTGTTCCTTTTTATGTCATTCCAAACAATCGGAAGTTTGGTGTTTCCTCCATCCGTGTGAAGGGGACCAGAGAGGTGAACAGAGCTACAAAGGACTGTTGTGTGTAGGCAGCCACTGAAGAGTCACTCACTGTCAGAACACGTAGAGCTCTTTTCCCTTTCTGTACTCATCCAAAAAAAGCAGACGCCAAAATGTGGTCATCTGTGAGATACTGATTTGAATCAGAAGGCAAGTCTAATGCTTTTTAACGATAGGTTAAAAGCATTCTGAAGTCTATATGAGAACCAGGAATAAAATAAGTTGAGACTGGCAGTATCAGTTACTGCCTCAGAATCGATATTAAACACTGGTCTCAAAATTTAGTTGGAAGCAGAGCTTGAACTCACCATCCATGAGATCATGATCTGAGCCAAAGTCAATTTGCATTTAACTCTAGAGAACATTCATATGAAGATTCGGATGCCCAGCTCTTTTGTCCTAGCCTACTTTCTTCTGTAAAGAAGCTCTGTAGCCATGAAAGAACTTGTGTTTTGCTCTTTACTGAGCCCCTAGAGGTCAAGAAAAGATTCAGAGTTCAAGTCCGTGAGATGGCATATAATCAATCACTGAGAACTTCTGAAAAACTTTTGAGCCCGTTCCTCATCAGGGTCTTTCAGAATCTCTCCCAGGGCCAAGGCTGTAACAAATTTCTCAAGCTCATTCTCTTAGCTGGAATCCTGTCACATTAAACACTTCCCTTACCAATCTTGATTTTAAAATTTACAGCAAAATGAAAATTGCTTTCCAGGTTTCTTATTCACTCTCCATTCATTAAATATGTACTAGAAAAAAAATCTGCATTAGTTGATTAGCTTGAACAGTTGATTGGCCTTACAGAGTGTAATACCCAAAGGGTATCTAAAGTAATTAGGAATCAAAGAGTTATTCAGAGTATGTCATCAGTGTTTTCCTAGTCACCTCAAGACTTTAAATTCTTATGTTATTTTTAATTCCATAATGAGATACAGATCACAACAGAGTTCTTAAAACATGAAAAGATTCCATTTAAAATATGTTTAACGTAAGAGTACTGCAGCTCAAACATTTCTAGTGGAAGTAGAAAGTGAAATGACTGCTTTGAAAAAGTGTTCAGTAGAGTCTTACAAAGTTAAATCTACATCTACCCTGTGACACACCAATTTCATTCCTGGATGTGTTCACCCAAAAGAAAGGAAACAATATGTTCATAAAGCACCTGGGTAAGATGTCCCTAGCAGCCTTGTACAAAGTAGGCAAAAACTGAAAACAGTGATGGGCATTTGTTCATCAATAAAACAGAGATAAATTGTGATTATATTCGTACAACAGAAATGCTACTCAGCACACACACACAAAAAAGACACAAACTGCTGATACAAGCAACAACGCACATGAACCTCAAAACATTAGGTTGAGCAAAGAAGACAAAGACAAAATTATAATATATGGTGTGATTCATTTATATGAAGCCTCAAAACATGTGTAACTTATCTATGGGACAGTATCAGCAACTGGCTAAGTTTGAGGCAGAGAGAATAGATTGGCAAGGAAAAGGCAGAAGGAGCTTCTCAGCATGATAAAACTGTTCTAGATTTTGTTTTCAGTCTTTACCTGGATTTTTAAGACTGTCAAAAATCTATCAAACTGAACACTTAATATCTGTGTACCTTACTGTATGTAAATCATAACACAATAAAAAAATGTTAAGCTTATTCAAGAAAAAGAAGGATTTGCCAAAGCAATGTTCTTTGAATTCAAAATAAATATGCTTTAGACAGAATAGTTTGATATTTAAAATTTCCATTATAGCTGATAAATAATTTCCATTATAGCGAACAGGTGAATGGTTACAGGATTATGATTTTGAGATTAAGGAAGGGTAACTGAACATCTCAGTTTGCCATAAAGTCATTCCAGTGTTGACCTGATGTCACAGCATTAACAGTGCCACTTTCACTATCAAATGTATTCTGATTTAGACAAAGACCCAAAAGGACACATTAGATAGAAGGACATTTGACATTATTTGGCACAATGTGCTCATTCACTTTTCCATTCATACATTTGCTAATCATCTACTATGTAGCTAAATACAGTCCTTATATTCTTACTACCACTTCACATTGCTTCTTTGTTTCCACAATCAAAACATAAAACAGCTAGATGGACTTTCCCTAAAGTTAAAATAAAATATACAGCTAAAGACAAACTAAGTATAGAAGAAAGCAATCAGAACCTTCTACAAATAAGGAAAATACAGGTCAAGCTTATAAAAAAAAAGGTTATAATTGTTTTGAGCTGTGTAAAACAAAATGTATAAAGATATTCACAAATATCAAATAAAGGAAACCATTACCTGCTGCCCTGTAAAGTATTTTCGGTTCAAAAAATATACAAGGATTTTTATCCTCTATGCATGACAGAAGAAGTCCCTTGGCCTGGAAAGGGCTTCTGGGTACAACCACCTGAAAAACAGATTTTTTTAAAGACAATTCCAGTACAAAATGTAGCCCAGTAAACTCACTTCTAAAAGGGTTGATATTTTGGCAACTAATTGTTACTAATTATAGAAATCTTGTATTTCTAGCCTAATTCCTATTTATTAAAAATTTTACACATTGTTCCACCCCTCAAAAAATTCCACATGTTAAACAAGTGTTTATCAGATGTCCACCATATTCTGGTAATTATGATATTGTTCTTCTCTTAAAAATCTAAACTTAAGAAAAAGAGTCTAAACTTGCAGGGCACCTGGTTGGCTCAGTTGGTTAAGTATCCAATTTTGGCTCAGGTCATGAGCTGACAGTTCATGAGTTCAAGCCCCATGCTAGGCTACATGCTGACAGTTCAGAGCCTGGAGACTGCTTTGGATTCTGTGTCTCCCTCTCTCTCTGCCCCTCCCCCACTCACACGCCGTGTGTCTCTCTTTCTCAAAAATAAATATTAAAAAAATATATATTTTTTAAAGGTAAACTTGTAGGGGTGCCTGGGTGGCTCAGTTGGTTGGGCCTCCAACTTCAGCTCGGGTCATATCTCACGGTTTGTGGGTTTAAGCCCCAGGTCAGCTTCTGTGCTGACAGCTCAGATCCTCAAGCCTGCTTCGGTTTCTGTCTCTCTCTCTCTGCCCTCTCTCCTTTGCTGGCACTCTGTGTCTCTCTCTCTTTCTCAAAAAATAAACATTTAAATTTTTTAAAAAAGTTAAACCTGCATACACATAAAAAAAGGAATCTGCAAAAAGCAAAGTAGTCAATATCTTCTAATACTCTACTGATACTTCCAAAGGGCATGTAACTCTTCTCTAATTTTAATATATGAAAATTTCCTCCTTTCCCATGAATAATAAAGTCTTGATTTCCTTAGTGGAAAATAATCCACTGAACCCTATGGTCTGGGCAATATAATGTCCAGTTATTGCAAAGCTGAAAGAAAAGTGTGGATAAATGCCCACTTCTAGTTGAGAGGAAAGGGCTCCAGGATCTTCTTAAGAAGACTCTGACAATGAAGAAGACGATCCCAGCAGATGGCCAAGCACTCTGTGTGCGTCCTACTGTTCATAGCAACCCATGAGACAGGTGGTATTATTTTCCTCAGTTTAGAATGAGAGACAAAGGATTAAAAGAAAGATCAAATAATTTGCCCAAAGTTACACTCTTTGCTACCCCAGGGGGCCTCTCACAGTTTTGACAGCAGAGCCTGAAGTCTTACTACACCATTTTGTCTCCAATCACAGACATGTCTAGTTTTTAATGACTGTTAAATAACAGTCTGCATAAATCCCAGTGTTACAGAGGAAGAGTTATTAAAAGAAAACTGAATTTATCTTAAAGACTCAAATAAGATTCCTTGAAACAAATTACATTTGGATTTCAAAATAAATTTTACATTATTTTAAACAGAAGGATTCTTATTTGAAAAACTAGCACAGGGGCACCTGGGTGGCTCAGTCGGTTAAGCAGCCAACTGCGGATTTTGGCTCAGGTCATGATCTTACAGTTTGCAAGATCAAGCCCAGTGTCTGGCTCTGCACTGATGGTGTGGAGCCTGCTTGGGATTCTCTCTCTCTCTCTCTCTCTCTCTCTCTCTCTCTCTCTCTCTCTCTCTCTCTCTCTCCCCCCCCGCCCAATAATAGCACAAATCTCACTATCTTCCATAAAGTAGGCTGAGCACATTGCTTACCATAATACACAATGTCTTTATGTTTCAATGTTAGTTTCTCTTCCTTTGCTTTCTTTGTGCATTTTTAACATTTTGTACTATTTTCATTTGGTATTAAAAGAAAAGAGAAAAGAGGGAAGCAAAGAGAATAGGGACCAGGAGACAAAAATCTGTTCTAAAAAATGCTAGGTAAGTTCAAAGACTTTTGTTGTTGTTGTTTTTTTAATGTTTATTTATTTTTGAGAGACAGAGCATGAGCAGGAGAGGGGCAGAAAGAAAGGGAGACACAGAATCTGAAGCAGCCTCCAGGTTCCAAGCTGTCAGCATAGAGCCTGATGCAGGCTCTATACGAACCCACAAACCACGAGATCATGACCTGAGCTGAGGTTGGAAGCTGAACCCACTAAGCCACCTGGGCGTCCCTAAACTTTAAATGTGAATCAATGTTCAGATCAAGCACAAAAATAACTGTTGCTTCAAATGTGACTTCTGTTCCAACCTACACTTCTAGCTTACATTGAAAAATTATGCAACCTCTACTCAGCTAAAAACAAAACAACAACAACAAAACACTATGACTTTGCTCTGATGGAAAAAAATAAAAATAAAACAGACACATGTTTACAACCAATTCATGTTATCAAACACACACACAGCCCTGGATAGACATACGAGTTTCTATCATGATTCCCTGGAAATCTCTTCAGCAAACAGAAATAGAAAAGATCACATAAAAAATTAAGACATACCGGGAACCTGGGTGGCTCAGTTGGTTAAGTGTCTGACTCTTGATTTCGGGTCAGGTCATGATTTCACACTTTGTGAGTTCAACCCCCACATCTGGCTCTGTGCTGTCAGAGCATGGAGCTTGCTTGGTATTGTCTCCTTCTCACTCTGCCCCTCGTGCACTTGCTGTTTCTATCTCTCTCAAAATAAGATTAAACTTTAAAAAAGAAAGTGAGAGATGCCTCCAACTTATCTGATCAAGTCTTGCCTTACCTGGACTAGAAATCACATCTGGATAACAAAGGCTTCTCTTAGAGTGAAGCCAAAGTCCTATCCCTCTGATTTTCAGGTAAATATGTACTAAACAGATTTATTAAAATTAACCCATAATTAGTTAAGTGAGAAAGCCCCATTAGAAAGAAACAGAGCTTTGAAAGAAAGGGAAGACAAACCAACTATGTTCATGGTCTTATTCTTTGAGATCTGTGAAATTAATGTCAGGGTCACGCCAGCGCTACTTCAACAAGAATATTCTATAAACCTGGGAATTGGATAGCCGATCTAAAATAAATACTCTCTTTCTAAAAAAAAACAATTAAGTTCACATGAATTCCATAAATCCTGTTTGCAGTTCCTCTAGATAAGCACATTAGTTAACAGAATGAACCAAAATGGAACTATCCAACAGAGATAAACTAAAGCACATAAATGAGAATACCTTGATTCCTGGGCAGTGAGCAAAAAAGGCTTCAGGACTCTGAGAATGATAAAGAGCCCCATGGCCGACACAGCCCCAAGGGGCCCGGATGGTGAGGCTTCCACAATTAAAAAGATCTCCAGAGCGATAGCGATACTTCGCAGCTTCATTAACAATCTGAGGGGAGAAGAGAGGAGGGACGGTTCACAAGGAGTCCTTTATTCCCACCCATTTCCTTACCATTTTATCAGAACTTTAAATATATGCCCATAACAAAATAACTTGTTAAGGTATTAGCTCGAAGACAAAAAAAGAAATTCTCAAGAGGTGGGAAAGTGGAGGCAAAACTTCAATACTTCCCACACTCCAACTAAGAAATGCTCACCTACAGTCAAATGAAATCCTCTCACCTGATCAAAAGCAGGGAAGATGTAATCTGCAAACTGAATTTCCGCAATGGCAGTAGCCCCCGTGACCGCAATCCCAATTCCAAAGCCAACGATTCCTTGTTCACACAATGGGGTGTTGAAAACTCGATCTTTTCCTAATAAAAAGAATATGACAAATGAGAGTTATGTAATACACAGTACAACTGAAATTGAGGGAGTAAAGGGTGATGGAGAAGAAGCAGCATAGAGTAAGTGAAGGAAGTAAAAAGTAACTACCAGGTGCCTAGGTGGCTCTGTTGTTAAGCATCTGACTTTCTGACTTTAGTTCAGGTCACGATCTCACGCTTTGTGAGCTAGAGCCCCACCTAGGGTAAAAACAGAAGCCCCACTTCAGGTAAGCCCACTCTGCTCTCTTTCTCTCTCTCACTCTCTCTCTCTCTCTCTCTCTCTCTGTCTGCTCCTTGCTCACCTGCTCGCTCACTCTCTCTCCCTCTCTCTCTCTCTCAGAAAGAGAAAAAGAAAGAAAGAACAAACAGAACTATGGCCAGTTTAAATAAAAACACAATTATATCAACTGTAAGTAATCTTGGTGTTTCGATCGAAAGATAGATTGTCACTCTGGGATAAAAGAAAGCAAATCCCAACTACTTAAAAGAAAACACTGAAACCATAAAGGTAACAGAAAAGTCATAAGTAAAAAGGAAGAAAGAAAATAAACAATGAAAATCCTAACCAAAACAGGGTGTTGTCACTGCAGGAATCATAGACAAAGTAGTCTTTAAGGGAAAAGGTGTTACCAGAGATAAAGCCGGAAAATTCAAAGGGGTCAAGTCACAACAAGGAGGACATAATTCTAAAGTTATACTCATGAAACAGCATGGGCTCCAAATAAATAGGAAATATTAACAGAATAAAAAGGAAAAATAAATTAATTCCCAATATGGCAGGAAATAGTAATATACCCATCTTGGTAATGGACAGAAAAAGCTTACCAAAATAAAAGGGCAAGATTAGGTAAGATTTTAAGACGATTAGCAAATACAACCTGACATGAACAGGACACTGCACCTAACAGCCAAGAATCTAAACCCTTTCTGAGTTAGCAGAACGCTGACATTCACTGACCATAGACCAGGCTATAAATCCAACCTCAACAAACTTTGAAGGATTAAAATCCTACAGGGTGGGTTCCCTTCCCACAATGAGATTAAGCTGGAAGTCAATTCAATAACAAAAAGAAATAGAAAAATCCCATGTTAAAAAAAAGTTCAAATATGTGAGTATTCATGGCTCAAAGAAGAAATTATAAGGAAATTATGCAGTATTTTGAACTGAATGATAAAAACTATGTATTAACTTATGGAACTTCTGAATTCAATAATGGTAGAGTAGCTTTTATTTTAAGTTTATTTATTTTGAGAGAGCGAGAGAGAGAACACACTAAAGTAGGGGAGGGATGGAGAGTCAGGGAGAGAGAACCCGGAGCAGGCTCCACACTGCAGAGCCCTGTTGCAGGGCTTGAACCCATGAACTGTGAGATCATGACCTGAGCCAAAACCAAGAGTCAGACACTTAACCAACTGAGCCACCCAGGCACCCCTAGAGTAGCTTTTTCAGACTAATCCTGCCACATATATTATAAACTCTGGGCAAAATATAACAAATAATTACTTAAAGGCATTGGAGAGCCAAAAAGCAGACCTACACCCAAGAGGGCTTAACCTTTGAAAGAAAGGAAGAGCAGTGAACATGCATAACACGTACAAGGCTTGTCCCCTGAAGAGATTCCCCATTCTCTGTGACTGGGGACTGCTAGGATTCAGACAAGACAGACTCAGTCTGTGTTACCTCGAGATATCAGAGAACGGGGTCCAGGGCTGCCAGGGGCTCGACATTGAGGGAGTAAAGCCCCTACAAGAAGAAAACTACATAGGGGCACCCCAAAGTCTGTGCACAAACTCTGCTGAAATCTTTGGCTGGCCTCCATGGCTGCAGGAGACTCCAGGAGTCCAGCAGATATCAGCCAGAAGTAAGGCAAGCAGAGATTTGCTCTGTCCACTAAGGAGAACACAGAGTCTGGAGTTTGAAACTCTTCAAATTCAAAGAGCTTGTTAAACACTTGAGGCTGTCCATTGAAACCACAAGGTACACATTGCTAGTGTTCAGTTCTCCTTTGAAATTTCAGCACCTCGTGGCCAATATCAGGATTTTGTGAAAAATCCTAATTTCAGGGAAAAATCCTAATCCTGGAGGGACACAAGTAATGACCACAGTCTGGCCAGATGACCCAAAGTTTGTGGACAGGTCAGGGATTCATATTTCACTTCTGAAATCGAGGGATACCAGTTCTTTCTGGTGCACAGACCTCATTCTCAGCTCAGTCATGCCTTCTGAAAATGAGCCGTGACGAGGGCAGGTGCTGGGAAACGCCCGGTAGACACATCCTGCAGGCTGCACTCTAAAAGCAGCTGCGGAGGCTTCAAAGCACAATTCATACTCATCACAATCTGTGACTATGTTCTGAAACAGTGACCTCTATCACTCATCAGTTCCCTCTTTGAGAATAGCTTGATTGTTTCTGAAAATCTGTAATTCCACTGAACTAAGAACAATGCATTTTTAGAAAATGAACCAAGATTCCAGGTGCGTCCAGTGGAGTCCACACCCTTGAGTACCTGAACCACCTTAACCAGATGAGCAGTGTTCTTATTCATTCCCTGCTGCTTCCACTTCTCTGCATTCAAGCATTTTTCATTTTTCAACTCCGTAAATAGAGCCCCCTCCTTTTTTTTTTTTTTTTTTGCTGCTAAAAGGTGGCAAACGAGTTTCTCGGAACCATTACTCAAACACATGCTTGGTCTGAGGAAACGGCTTAATTTAACAACAGCTGCAATGATGTGAACTAAAAATCTGTTTCTATTTTCTCCCAGCCAAGTAATGATTGAGGGTAAGAGCACACGTAAAGTGCACAATAGTGACAACTTCCTCTATGGGATAATGCAATTAACCTGATATAAGGTCCGGACACATAGTATCCCAATGGGTAAATTAATACAGACAGGGGTTGTTCCAGGAGCCAAGACAGATCCAGCTCTCAGTTCTATCTCCACAAATTACTAAACTCCCTACGGTTCAATTTCTTATCTGTAACGAAAGAATCATGATACTAAAAATACTAAAATAACTTATATACTTATTCAAACATTTATAAAGTATTTAATATTGTAGGGACCCTATTCTAGATGCAGGGGATAAGCAAACAAAATAGAGCAATCCTATCCTTGTGTAACTTACATTCTAGTTAGAGGAAACAGACAAAAACAAAATAAATGAGTAAAATATATAGTGTAAATGATGACAAGTGCTGGAGAACAGTAAAGCAGGGAACAGGTAATTAGAATAGGAGATAGGGCTACTGTGATTTTAAATAGGAGGATAAAGGAGGCCCCACTGAGAGGTGAACTATACAGGAAGAGCTGAAGGAAATGAGAAAGTGCACTATGCATATACCTTAGGGAATAAGATGGTTTGGGCAGAGAGATCAGCAAGTGCAAAGGTCCTGGGGTATGAGTAACTTTATTGCATCAAGGGAAAGGTAAGAAGTCCAGAGTGCCTGGTCTGGAGTAAGAGAAATACTGGTAGGAGATGAAGCTGAAGAGTAGAGAGGGTGGGATGGGAGGCGGCACACAGCAGGCAGGGCCTTATAGGTCACTGTAAGCCCTCTTTTACTAGGACAGAGAGTGAGTCAACAAGCAGAACACAGGAAGCCATTGAGCAAAATCATGCCATTCTCTCAAATGCATTCCATCTCTTTAGCCGGTATTTGGTAAACAGCCTCTAACCAAGCAAGAAGAACATAGCAATCCTGATTACAGGATACTGCAATAATACCAGTTGGGAGATGATGACACATAATTGCAGAAAAGGTATGAGACTGTATATAGTCTAAAGATAGAATCAAAAGGATTTGCTGATGAAATGGATGTGGAGTATGAGTCAAAGGAAAATGCCAAGGATGATTCAAAGGCTTTGGGCTCAGGTCATGCAACCTGAAGGAGAGAGTTGCCCTTAACTAAGAAAGGACAAACTATGAAGTATGTTGGGATAAGATATCAAGAGTTCAGTTTTAGACATGTTAAATTTAAGATGCCCTCAGATGTTAAGGCAAAGCTATCAAATAGGCTGTTGGATATAGAAGTTGAAAGTCTTCAGCATAAAGATAGCACTAAAAACCATGACACTGGATGAGACTGCCAGGCAAATTTAAGTGTGTACATAGCAGAAAGAGCCAATGTTAAAAAGACAAGAGGTGAGAACTAATATAACCAAAGTTGAAAAAAAAAATCCACAGTTGAGAGGAAAACTAGGAAAATGTGCTGGCCTAGAAGCCTCTTCTAAGAAGCGAGAGTAATCAACATGTGCTGTTTGTTGCCAATTCAATGTGAGATGAGGGTTGAAAATTGTATGATATTCACATTAGCAGTATCTGCAAAGTATGAGGGAGGGAGAAAATAAAAGCCTACATCTAGAGATAGCAGGATAAGAGAGACTGATGACAATGAGCAATGATAATTATTTGGAGAAATTTTACTGTAAAGGGAAAAAAAGGAGACATAACTAGTGGGACAAAAACATGGGATCAATAAAAGGAGTTTTTTGGTAGGACAAAAAAATTAAAGGTATATTAGCAGGCAGATAAAAATGATCAATAAGAAAGGAAGAAAGAGATGAGAAAATTAATGATAGAGAGCCAGAATTGGATCTATGTCTTTAATGGAAAGGAAGGGGTCTAGTGTGGAGAGGTTAACAGAAAACCTTGCATTCAGAGTGCAAGAGAAAAGTGTGTGGGCACTGACACGGGTACAAGAGTGCGTGCCATGGTGAGAACCTATCAAAGTTCTCTCTTTATTGAATCTACCTCCTTGGAAAAATATGAAACTAGGTTATTAGTAAGGAGTAAGGAATGCGGAGGCAGTGTTGAGGAGAGAAAAGTAGTAAACAGGAATCTAGGAAAATGGAGGAGTGAATGGACCTAGAAGGTGCAGCACGATGGGAGGTAGTGCAAGTGTCCCCTGGAGAGTACTAGTCTTGAACTAAAAGTGACATCAGTTGCAAGAGGACGTTTTTCCCAGCAACTTTCTATTTAAGATAGAGTGTTTATAGATTTTAGATACTAACTTTGTCAGATATGTAATTTGCAAATATCGTCTCCTATTCTGTTGGTTTTCATTCAGTTTTGTTGATTGTTCCCTTCCCTGTGCAGAAGCTTTTTATTTTGATCAGGTCCCAATAGTTCCTATTTGCTTTTGTTTCCTTTGGCTCCGGAAACATGTCTAGTAAGAACTTACTTGGTGGAGGTCAAAGAAGTCACTGCCTGTGTTCTCCAGGATTTAGATGGTTTCCTTTCTCACATTTAGGTCTTTCATCCATTTTGAATTTATTTTTGTGTATGGTGTAAGAAAATAGTCCAGGTTCATTCTCCTGCATGTTGCTTTCAAGTTTTCCCAACACCATTTGAAGAGGCTATCTTTTATCCATTGGATATTCTTACCTGCTTTGTCAAAGATTAGTTGGTCATATCATTGTGGGCCCATTTCTAGGTTTCCTATTTCATTCCATTGATCTATGTGTCTCTTTTATGCCAGTACCATACTGTCTTGATGACTACAGCTTTGTAATATAGCTTAAAATCCAGAATTGTGATGCCTTCTTCAGTTTTGTATTTCTTTTTCAGTATTACTGCAGCTATTTGGGCTCCTTTGTGATTCCATACAAATTTTAGGACTGTTTGGTCTAGCTCTGTGAAAAATGCTGGTGGTTATCTTGATAGGGATTGCACTAAAAGTGTAGACTGCTTTGGGTAGTATAGACATTTTAACAATGTTTGTTCTTCCATGGAATGCTCTTTCATTTCTTTTTATCCTCTTCAATTTTTTTCATAAGGGTTCTATTGTTTCCAGAGTAGAGATCTTTTACCTCTTCAATTAGGTTTATTCCTAGTTATCTTATTGTTTTTGGTGCAATTGCAAGTGGGATCAATTCCTTGATTTCTTTTTCTGCTGCTTTATTATTCATGTATAGAGATGACACAGATTTCTCCACATTGATTTTATATCCTGTAACTTTGCAGTATCCAAAATCTATAAAGAACTTATCAAATTCAACACCCCCCAAAAAAAACAACCCAGTTAAGAAATGGGCAGAAGACATGAACAGACACTTTTCCAATGAAGATATCCAGATGACAAACATGAAAAGATGCTCAACATCACTCATTATTAAGGAAATAGAAATCAAAACCACAGTGAGATACCACCTCACACCTGTCAGAATGGCTAAAATTAACAACACCAGACACAACAGTTGTTGGCAAGGATGTGGACAAAGGGGAACCCTCTTGCACTACTGGTGGGAACACAAACTGGTACAGCCTCTCTGGAGAACAGTATGTTCAACATATGGAGAGAGCTCAAGTGTCCATCGACTGATGAATGAATAAAGATGTGGTATATATATTCAATGGAATATTACTCAGCTACCAAACAGAATGAAATCTTGCCATTTGCCATGATGTGGGAGGAGCTAGAATGTATTATGTTAAGGAAAATAAGTTAATCAGAGAAAGATAAATACCATATGACTTAACTCATATGTGGAATTTAAGAAACAAAGCAGATGAACATATGGGAAGGTGGGAAGGAAGAGAAGAGAGGGAAGCAAACCACAAGAAACTTAAGAATAGAGAATAAACTATAGCTTATTGAAGGAAGGTTGGGGGAAGGGGCTAGATGGGTGATGGGTACTAATGAAGCACTTGTTGGGATGAGCACTGAGTGTTGTATGTAAGTGATAAATCACTGAATTCTACTCCTGAAATCAATATCACACTGTATGTTAACTAAAGTTTAAATAGATAAATAGATAGATAGATAAATAGATAGATAGATAGATAGATAGATAGATAGATAGATAGATAGATAGATAATTGGGGGGCAGTTAGCTATAATTGGATTTTGTCAAGCAAATAATGACATGAAATTCAAACTAGGTATAAAGGGAAGGAGGGTCATCAGGGAAGTGAGATACAGTGACACGGCGGTGGAATTCAGGGCTTTTAAGAATAGGGTCAAAAGGTTATTGGATTAAAGGTACTAGAAGCAATGAGCTGGGGAGGCCAAGATAGATGTCTGAGTTGGAGATGCTTTAAATTGAGATTTTGGAGGGACTGCAGTTATTCCTGATAATGACAATATCTGGGATAGGATGGTTAGAGTGAGAAGCTGAGGTAGGATGGAGGCCAAGATCCTACCAAAAATTAAACACTGAGATTCCAGAATACTGAGGATACCATCCATGTGGAAACTAACAGTACTGGAGAGACAGACAGGGAGTCAAGTTAGGAAGAAAAAGGAGGGACCTGGTGTGAATGGATGACAAGGAAGGATAGTATTAGTGTTCAGGATTCAATAATTTACTGAATTATTTATTGCTAGTGTTCAGTAAGTGTTTATATTCAAAGGAAAAATTAAATAATTAATCCAGAAATCAAGTCTTTCTTTCCTTTCTGAGGTGATGAAAATCAGCTTTTTGATATTTAGAACCAAATTTCTCAAACTCACTCCTATTAAATAGTAGTCTGTGATTATATAATAATAACAATGATCTCACACCAACTACATCCTTTAGGTCAGGTGGAATATACAATGGATAACCCTGAAACATATGACAATTTGAAACAATAATCCAGATGATAAATAAAATCTAAGACCAGTTGCAATTCCTAACCCTCAAAGGCAGCTTGAATCTAATGGCGCCATAGTTTCTAAGCTCAAGCAGAGCGGCAGGGAGGACCCTTCCTCAAAGTGCTGTTGATCAAGCTCAATAAATGCTCACGTGGGTGGCCAGTGACTTTGATTTCATAAGAAGGAAAAAACTAGTCTTACTCTGAAATAGTTCTTCAATGCCCAACAAGCTTTGACTAGGTCAGAAAAAAAAGAAATACTACTTGAAGTACTTCTTTATAAACCTTAAGTAACATAGTAAAATTCAATTAACATTTCAGATAAACTTACTGGTGGGGATACTGCAGGTACCTAGAAAAAAGGACCTTCATACAACATGCCATCTTCTTCTTATGTTTTGCTTCAGTTTTAGGCTCTCTCTTTATATAATTCCATGATCTTGCATCCATGCAAACATGTGTAGAAGGCCAGACATTTGATGATTTAAATAACGGGTACATCAATATCTCGTTTGTTGACAAAAATCAGGGCATAAACTCATACCACCACTTTCTAATAGTTTTCTTCTTTTGTAAAGGGAACATGATTAAGAAGTTCTACATCACTGGCAGCACACCAAGATTAAAGATACTGCCCACCATGTAATGCCGAATATCAAAAGAAAACCACCAGATGGCTTTTCGAGCCAAAGAATCACAGACAGACAGAACTAAGTCCAGTGAACCCTGTTCCCTATCACAACACTGAGGCCACAACTAGCCCAGAAACAGTGAGAAGAGTGCAAAGAAACAATAATTAGAAAAAAGAAGCACCAACCATGGGTTAAGATGACAACCAATAACCTCCTAGGAGGTTACGGAAGTCATTGAGTACCTCCATCTGCTTAGTGCCTATTTTTTGGAACCCACAACTAGTTTTAAATGAGCTTTCCTTGTGAACACAGTAGTCCTACAAGCTATTCAGTCTACCGTGGGTAGAATTACATTTTTTATTCCCATAAAATTTCTGAAAAGGCAGCTTTTAAAAACTGGCCATGTCTAAGCAACATGTACTTCCTTAGGACACAAATCTGAATAGGTGAGAGCATCCTTCCAGAAAAGAGATAGACTCCATATGGAAAATATGAATCCTAGATTTCCTGAGCAAAAAGAGTAAGTGAGGACATGAAACATTCATGACTAAGTTGCAAAATAAACCAGAGGAAAAGCCATTACAGATACAATTTTGGAGAGGGGCAAAGAGGGTAGATAACATATTGCAATAATTTCAGTCACAGACTTTCTAGAATATGTTGTGATTCTACATTTTAAAGTTTACTGATAAAGAATTTGATAAAGATGAAAAACATTTGTTTTAGGGCCAAGTAAAGCAAAAATAAAAGTTAATCTAGAAGATCACTTCTACCTCTTAAAATAAGTAGTAAAGTAAATAGAATGTTCCATTCATTAGAAAAACATTTAGAGAATAAACATGCAAATTTTTTTTTCTTAAATTTATTTTTGAGAAAGAGAGAGAGAGAGAGAGAGAGAGAGAGAGAGACAAGATGAGCAGGGGAGGGTCAGAGAGATAAGGAGTCACAGGATCCGAAGACAGGCTCTAGGCTCTGAGCTAGCGGTCAGCGCAGAGCCTGACGCGGGGCTCGAACCCAAGAACTGTGAGATCATGACCTGAGCTGAAGTCAGACGCCCAACTGACTGAGCCACCCAGGTGCCCCGCAAACAAATTTTTAAAGAAGAAATACTAACTAGAATGACTGTATAATTCATCTTCTAAACTGAAATGTCTGGAAGTGTTATGGATCCTAAAAATAATTAACAGATGTTAATTGATCTCAACAGGCCTAAAGTGAGTAGTCCCAGGAAAACAGAGCTGTTCTGAATAATCCAAGACTTACAGTCACTATTCTTAGAATTAAGTAATATTATCATCCACATAAAAATAAAGAAAATATAAAGCCACGTGCTCACATTAACCATACTAGTCTACCATGTATTAGCATCCTAAATTAGGAAATTCATGACTCAGAGCTAGAAAATTAAAAAGTGAATTGAATAACCATTCTACCATCAGGGTAATGGTCACAGTTTACTGCCCAGGGCAGTACCATGATCTCTGCAGCCCAGCCCCGCAAGTGTAGAATATGCATTGCCCTGCTTGCTGAGAATACTGTGGCAAACAGATACCAGCAGCCAGCCCTTTATTATTTTTAAATTTTTTAATGTTTATTTATTATTGAGAGACAGAGAGAGTTACAGCACGAGCATGAGAGGGGCAGAGAGGGAGAGACACAGAATCTAAAGCAGGCTCCCGGCTCTGAGCTATCAGCACAGAGCCTGATGTGGGGCTTGAATCCACAAACTGCGAGATCATGATCTGAACCGAAGTCAGAAGCTCAACAAACTGAGCCACCCAGGCACCCCAGCAGTTAGCCTTTTTAAGGGCTGATCAACTGTAATAATAAACTTTCTAGTTAGAGGTCATGCTTGGTGTCTACTATCCAATGATTGATCAGTGTGATAGTATAAAAGCCTGGTCATTTCAGCCCAAATAGAAACCATCAAAAAGGTCATTATGACTCCAGAGATCTCACAGGATTTGCCAAGGTGGTCCTAGGACTTGTATCACTTCTGGGCATCTCCCTCTGCCTCTTCCTGCTTTGAATTGTAATACTATAATAGTGTACTTTGAAAGTAACACTATATTTATGGTTCCAAAAGACTACAGGTCTGAGGTTTCCAGATTTAGGAAGTTCAACTATATTTACAATTATCATACAACATTTTCCAAATGCCTTCAGGCAACAATGGGTAGAAAGGGCCATTTGTAAGCCTTGTCCTATAGATTCTACCTCTATATCTCAGAATACTCTTGGCAAAGAGATCTGAGTCATTATAATGGGTGAGAGGAAAATTAAAAGATGAAAGTCAACTAGGAACAAATACATATACTTAGTAAATGTTTACTGAATGGACAGATCCAACAATCACTTCCAAGGATGCAATGACTAGTTTAAAAGTTGTATGCTCCTTTCCTTAGAACACAGACTGCTTCCTTTGTCTTTGGACATTCAACAGTATCTAGCACAATGTCTTGAATTTAGTAGTCATTAAATACTATTACTTGAATGAACAGGCTTACAAGACCCATCATGCTTGGGATGAAAAGGCATTTAAGTCTGTGGCAATCAGAACAGGGTAATGTCCCACCAAGTACTGAAAACACATAGATATGACATCAAGGCAAAAAGAAATCTTGTTGAAATAGACTTGTACTAAGTAACATATACGTGAAATTTTTCTCTCACTATAGAATTGGAAACTGTGACAAGGAGAAACTACTCAAGCATAAAGATGAGAATTACCATTCAATTATCTCTATCAATGCCTACTTCTTGACCATGGCGACATTTAAAAAAATATTTAAAGTGGGTGAGTGAATAAAAGTGATCAAAATAATATTAAAATAAAAATGATAGCCCAGATCAGGGGAAATTATAAAATCAGACTAGATCATATCTTAAAAGTCTAATTATCCACACACAAAATTAGTGGCTTATTTACTTCATCACTGTATTTTAGGTGGCCACATCTTAGAGAAATCAGTTTTGGAAATGACAGAAAAGCAAATGAGTTAATTTTAAGTAACTCATAGAGACTCACAGGGGGAACACCTGGCTGAAGGTTAACCATTATGATTATGATACAATAATGGTCAATATCATAGACTACACTTTCCCAAACCAGCACTAGATGAACAACTTGGTTAAAAGAAACATTCTCTTGCACTCTTAATGTCAACTTCAATCAGTTTTATTATGCTATTTTAATACATACAAAACTAAACAGTATTTATGGCCCTGATATTACAAAGGCAAAGCAAATTTATAAATACAAAAATAACTATATAACCAATTAAATTCAGATTAACAGCAAAGATAGAGTGTAACAGAACACGTTTCCTGCTAAAATCACGTATCAATGTAGTTTTAGATCTTTTTTTTCCTTTAATCATTCTAATGGGGAAACAATGCTTTTTTACTTAAATTTACCCTACAAAATAGTATGTGTGATCTCATGGCTTTCTTTACTAAGTGAGATAATCAGACTTACTAAATAAAACCACCTATAATCATTCATTGAATGATAATTTTAAGAAAGTTGCTTCAAGAGAAAGTTGGCATCACAATTATATCCAAATCAGTGTTAAATGTGTTGCTATTCAATTATTTCTAGAATCAGGTAAAGAAAGTTCTTCCATGTATAATTACTGATAACTTTACTGCTAGTGAACTATTGAAAGGTGCTGTATTTAAAAAAATGGAATCTGTGAAATTCATCTGACTCTAACGTGAATATGCTTTGATAATGCAGGATAATCCACATTTTTGGGTGTGGCCTAAGGGATTCACCTATCACCGTGTGTTATCTGGAGCTCAGTGAGACTTTCATCCACTTCAGACCCTGTGACATAGTTCAACTTCACGTGGCACAAACACAGCAATAAGCACAAACACCAATTTTCTCATGTGGTAACACTTAAAAAAGTATACAGCATGTATCTGGATGACCCAGAATGTGGGTTTTTTTTTTAACTATTATCACTGATATTATACCCCTGCCCAAATTTTAAATCTCACTGAAAATATGAAAACCCCCAGAATATCCATGGACACACAGAGTTAGCCAACAGCAATTAGAGAAACAATATCCCAGGAAAAGAACATAGCAAATAATCAACTCTACTGTTCAATTTTAGGAAAAAAAAAGTTCTGCTTGGAAATAAATTGAAAAAGTATTTTTAAAATAAATTACACATGGGGAGTGTGGCACTTGCTTTAAAACATTATTAGTAACCAACAGTTGTTGTTTTTTTAACCTTGTATGGTTAACCTGAAAAAAAAGTCACATGGGGTAAATTCATTCTTCATTTAAACAAAGATTCCTAAGGGCACCTGAGTGGCTCAGTCATTTGAGCTTCCAACTTCAGCTTGGGTCATGATCTCATGTTCATGGGTTCAAGCCCTGCATCAGGCTCTGTGCTGACAGCTCAGAGTCTGAAGCCTGCGTTGGTCTCTGTGTCTCCCTCTCTCTCTGCCCCTCCCCTGCTTATGCTCTGTGTCTCTTTGTCTCTCAAAAAATAAAATGTTAAAAAAATTTAAACAGGGAGGAGCCAAGATGGTGGAGAGGAAGGGAGCTCTGTAAATTTCATCTGTCCCATTGATCGAACTGAGAAGGACATTGCTCTCATCTGCAAGAGCGGAAGGAGAAAATACGGACTCTAGAAGGAAGAGAACCTGAAGGATACCTGAGTGAGTGAGTGCGAACTGGGGAGATTGGAAAACGGGCCAGCCTGAGACAGGCAGGGGAGGTGGGAGCCCCAGCCCAACGCGGGGCAAGCACGCGGAGCCCGAGAGACAAAGGGAAGAGACAGAGAGACTGAACACGCTCATAGTACTGTCTCTGGGGAAGAGGTAAAGAACGCTTAACTGCGCTTGGAGAGAGAAGCTCACTCCATAGGTAACTGCTGGGCAGCCTAAATCTCGAACCCAGTTGGCGCAAGGGAAGGAACAGCTTCTAGCCCAGCGCCATCTTGGGAAGGAGTCGGCCACCACTGCAGTGGTGGTGTCAGGGGTGCTCACTTCGACCTCGGTTTTGGGAGTGGGAGCACGCACCTCATTTCCACAGCGCATCTCGCCCCCAGCATTGGCCGCGCGAACCCTGAATCCCGGGTGCCAACCGGGGAAAAAAAAAATAGCCCCCACCTCTACATGATCCCTGCAGAGCATTGGTGGTGGTGGAGACCTGGGTGTGTGCCCAGGCTACAGGAGCTCCCAGCTCATTTCCAGCAGCTCCCAGTGCCGCCTCCAGCAACAGCTACGCCCTCATTCCTCCCCCAACTCTAATGCAATCCCTGCCAGGGGTTGGGTCTGTGACAGTTAACAGGCACATCACCTCCTGCTGTGCATCTTGCCCCAGGCAGGGGCAGCCAAAATCCCAGCCTGAGCCAAGACAAATTGATTCCTCTCCCTAGAAGCCAGCAACCAAAACAAAAACATCTCATGAGTGGTAGCATAAAAAGTGCATGGACTGGAACTTTGAACCTGGGCGGGCCTTGAAAATACAACTTGGCTCAACCACCACAAAAAGATATCGGACTCATTAGAATGGCCTATAGTTCATAGTTCAGCAAAGCTTGGCTTGACACCTGCCTATCTAATCTCCGCAAACCCAAGGCTGAGCCTCTGAGAGCAGCCTCCAAGACCTACCACATCAAACCACGCCTATCCACGAGAGGGAGCTGCTGGGTTTTTTTAGGGTTTTTTTTTGCTTTTCTTATAAGTTTTTTCTCTTTTTTCTTCTTTTGTTTCTATTCGCCTTTTTCTGTACGTATTTTTTATTATTATTACTTTTTTTGTTACTTAAATTTTTTTAAAGCTTTTACTCCTTATTTTCCTTTCTCCTTTCTCCCTTTTTTTTTCTTACCTTCTTGCAATCCAGATGTATTCTCCTATATCTCATCCCTACCTCTCCCCTCAACTGGTCATACACTTTTAGACTGTCCACTGTCCTTTGTTGTCTCTGACCCCCTTTACTTTTTTTCTTTTCTTTTTCTTTTCTTCATCTCCTCTTTTCATCTCCTTCCTCCCCATTCTCTTTATTTTCTTTCCCCCTGTTAATGTGTTTGTTTGTTTGATTTGCTGTGCATTTGTGTGTTACTGTTCCCTCTGTGTGTGTCTGTCTGTTTTCCTTCTTAGGGCTACACCATAAACAAGCCAAAGTGTGCATGACGGCGAGTCCCAAACATTGCTGAGTAGGGAAATAAAATATTCAAAGGCACAACAAGAGAAACTGAGAGACACCATTAAAAGAATATTCCCTGAAACAGCAGGCCCTGGACAGTCAATAAGCCTCCTTTAACAGAGAAATATTAATAGGTGCACAGTGCACAACGAGCTTTCTAAAGGTGACAAGAGACAGAAAACTAGCAAAAATGACAAAACGAAGGAACTCTCCCCTGAAGAACCTCCAAGAGGAAGTCACAGCCACAGAACTGCTCAAGACAGATCTAGACAACATACCGGATC
>NC_043706.1:69084629-69119167 GCF_006229205.1 Suricata suricatta | reverse complement strand
TAGCCCTGCTAGGGATTTCCCGAAGAGTTACAGAAATGCTGAGGCATAGGAGCACATGTACCCCAATGTTCATAGCAGAACTGTCAACAATAGCCAAAACATGGAACAAGCCTAAATGTCCATCACCTGATAAGTGGATCAAGAAGATATGGTATATATACACAATGGAGTACTACATGGCAATAGAAAGAATGAAATATGGCCATTTGTAGGAAAGTGGATGGACCTTGAGGTTGTCATACTAAGCGAAATAAGTCAGGAAGAGAAAGACAGATACCATATGTTCGCACTCATAGGTCTAACAGCAAATTTTCAGAATGATCTAGCTTCAAGAAAAGCAAGCAGTGAGTAGTGCTTATGAAAAATTGATTCAGTTTCTAATGGATAGTTGATACCTGTCACAACACAGCATTTTATATACTGTTAAGTGAAACTGCAATACAATCTAAGTTTATTTTGGGAGTGTTTGCTGTATAATTGGATTTAATGAAATGTTTAGAGGTGCAGTAGGCATGACTTTGAGTAGATAATGAAAGGAAATGCAAAATGTTAATTGATTCATGATGTGGTTTCATCTTAGCTTGGGCAAACCATGCAGTATTTAATATATAGTAGCAGAATATTTACTACTGACGCTTGAAAAGATGTGAGTTCTTTGTGTGCAATCTTTCATTTATGCATGTGAGAGGGTTTTCTATTTTTAATATTTTTACATTGTAGTACTGTTTTCCTTGTTGGGGTGTTTGCTTATTTAATATATTCCATCAAGGACAGAAATTACATGCTGTTTTTTTTTTTTCCATAAGAAGTGTGTCTTGGGTTTTTCCCTTATTATTTTCTTTACTTTTTTTTTTCCTCCTCTCCATTTTTTGGTGGTGGAGGTGGTTATGTTTAAATGAAGTTGCTTTTACAACACCAAGACTTAATCATCCATTTTCTACATAAAAGGTAGCTACTTTTTTGCATGGACCTCAAGCATATTGTAGTATAGAGGTGGAATTTAAGGAAAGGTATTAAGCAAGCTGTGTTGTAGCTTATGAACAAGTAATAAATTGTATCATTTATCTTGAATGTATCATAGATAAGCTGCTATATAACGATTGCCACTTCGGATAGCTGTGAAATTAGGTGATTAACTAGTTGTTACTTAACCTTCTAATTTCTGTATAAGTCTAATTACATGAAATAGAAGTTGGTGTTTTGATTTTTTACTTTGCTTTTCTGTTTGGAGTGTCATTGTAACTACTGTATTGTAAATGATGGAAAATAATTGCATATGTTAAAAACTATGAAATTTTATAAAGTAAAAAAAATAAAATAAAATTTCAAAAAAAGGACAATTAAAAAATAAATAAATAAAAATAAATAAAACAATAAAAAAATTTAAACAAAGATTCCTAAATGAAAGAAAATACAGGGACACCACTATATTGTATCTAGTTGGGGAAAATTCAAAGCTATACAAAAATTCATGAGGAGTAAAAGTATTTTTTTTTTTTTACTAAAAAAAGAAAAACCAGATAGAGGATCCATGAGATAGTGTAATGATCATGTAAAAGCTGGGTATCCAAGAACAAGCAGAACAACAAATTACAGAATTGCAAAACCCTAGCACCACTAAGTACCTGCCCATCATTCTTCAAATGAGGAAACTGAGTCAATTTATGTGACTTGCCTAAGGACAATAGCCAAGTAACGGGCAGCCATGGTGCTCCAATCTGCTAGAGAAACTTCTTTCCTAAACTGGCTCTATGCTCAACTCAAATGTGAAAATGTATCAAATTAGACCTTAATTATCCGGCACCACAGCTACAGTTGCAAATAGTGCTGAATATTTAATGTGAATGTACCAAGTCTTTACCAGCAATTCCTAAAATTTGCTCAAGTGTTTTCCCCAAAAAGTTTAAGCAAATAAGATGGCCGGGTTAAGCCCTCACATTACATGATTCAGTTTCTAACAGTGAAGTGAAAGAAAATAAACAACCTTTAAAAGAAAACTGCAATTAAAAATTATCAAGGGGGCGCCTGGGTGGGTCAGTCAGTTAAGTGTTGACTCTTGATTTCAGCTCATGTCATGATCTCATGGTTTGTGGGCTTGAGCCTGACACAGGGCTCTGCACTGACAGTGCGGAGCCTGCTTGGGGCTTCTCTGTCTCCCTCTCTCTCTGTCCCTCCCCCACTGTCTCTCTCTTGCTCACTCTCAAAATAAATATATAAACTTTAAAAGTTACCAAAAAAAGAATTATGAATTTAAGAACTTTTAAAAGAGCTGCTTTAAACTTTGAGTCCATAATTGCAGAGAAAGACAGCAATGTGACTCTGTATAAATGTATACGTGTTTCTGTCTAGAAATAGGAGCATAAAATCTCCAAACTGTGTATAAAACTAAAATGTTAAGTAAAGCATCAAGCAGTTTTTATACCATGCACTCTCAGGGAAAAGGGGTGAGAAGGAAGGGAACCAACTACAAGGACACCAAGGAAATTTTAGAGAAAGTCCTCACATCCATTCAGATTCAACTGCATACTCAACTGACTACAGCAGTTTCAGAGTTCAAATGATATTAATTATGATAAGAGTTATTTTTTTTAAACTTTAATTGCATTCAACATTTCCTGCTAGCTATGCTCCCGAAGTGATGCATCAACTTTAAACAGGTTTTTTAATGCATAATAAAGAAATCTTAAAGGGTAAAATAAAAATGATTTTGATACTTGGAAATTGGATCTTCTTTTGTTTGCTAAGAAATTCAATTACTAATAGCAATTACCAGATTTGAGGCTACTAGAAATATGGAACATTGGAATAAAATGATTTTAAGATGAACAAAGTGCTCAGTGTCACCATTTATATAGGATACAACTGATACATTAAAGATCTTAAGAGGTGGACCCAACTGAGGATAGAACAAGAGAGTGAGACACCTCAAGTAGAGCCTCCTAAACAAGCCAATTGGAGAAGCGTAGGAAGGGACAGTATCAAGGCCTCCCAAATCCTCTTGACATCATCAGAGCCTTTGATTCTGACCCAGTAAAAGATAACTTGATAGGATTTGTTCTACCCAATGCAATATTTACGCAAAATATGTACTTGACCATCTACAAGGCACTGTAGTCAATACTACAAATGATTGAGATAAGCGAGATATCATTTAAACTACAAATGTTTAAATGCTCAAAAATGTTACATAACATGGACAGAAGTCAACTAGAAATAACTATGACACAAATAAAATGCTATTACAAGAGGGGGGAGGTGAAATTCTTTCAGAGGGATCAGCGTGAGGGATCATGCAACGTTTCACGAGAGAGAAGGCATGGCATGGGGCACTCAAGAACGGGCCCCTTTGAGGAGGAGGGGAGAGTGACTGAAGGCAGAGGTAGGGCACGAAGCTCCGAGTTTGGGAAGTGACTCAAGGAAGCTGAAGTATAAAGGGACTGGAGGCATAACATGGAAAAGTTTGATGTATGACTTTTAACTACAAGTCAGCAGTGGTTAAAGGCATGGATCTAGATGGGACTCCACTTTCTGGTTGTGTCAGCTTGGACTGTGCTTCAGTGTGTGCATCCATATCCTCAAATGAGGATTAAAAAATGAACCTGCCTAGAACAGGGTTGATCTGAGGTGTCAAAAGCCAGGTACAAGTTCTTTGCAAATCAAAAAGCTTTATTAAAATGTAAAGTATTACTATCAGAATAATAGTAAATAAAAAGGCTTTGAGAACACCACACAATCAGTGGGCTTTAATAGTTGTTAGTTGAGAAGCTAAGGGTTGGCACTTTGGAGAACTGGAGCCACATGCGGTTTCTGATCAGGCGGCAGAACCTGCTCGGCACTGTGTCCTGCACACCCTCCACCCCAACCCCCCAAGCTCCAAGAGGTGAGCGGCACTTCAACACGCCACAGTCAGTTGTCTCTTTATCTGGGGTGAAGGGTGGGCTAGGGAAGGAAGCTCAGCTTAGGTGGCTGTGCTGTAACAAGCAATTCTAAACTACGAACCAAATCTTGTTCCATTAGCAAGGCCAAGAACAGGTACAGCAGGAGGCCTATATGAACATTTATCCAAAAATCCCAGGGATTACCACTGAGCAGATGGGCAGGGTATGAACAGGGAGCCTGACTTTTGCTAACCTGCAAGAAATAACCCAGGAGTGAGACATAGAGTTGGTGATCAAAGTGACTCCTGAGTTGAGAAACGAATGCTCCTGCAGCCATGTATCTGCAGAGGCTTGGAGATGACACAGGCCAAGGACTGGATCCAAGAGAGCTCAAAGTCTTCCGGTGTACTGCTTGGAAATGAGGGCCTGTTGATCCCAACAGACCATGGTTCTATTTAAACGAGCATCCAGGAGCACCTGCGTGGCTCAGTCAGTTAAGCATCCAACCCTCGATTTCGGCTCAGGTCATGATCTCACAATTGGTGAATTTGACTCCCTCCCCCCCGCTCCCATCAGGCTCTGTGCTGACAGCATGGAGCCTGCTTGGGATTCTCTGTCTCCCTCACTCTCTCCCCCTCCCCTGTGTACATGCGCACTTTCTCTCTCAAAATACATAAGCAAGCATCCTCTTGGAAGCACTGGCATCCACACTACTCCCCTCAAGGGCATCTAAGCAATCTGATGTCCGGTCCCTAAAATATGTGTTGTGTGCTTTCATTATACACTTGAGTATGACCCTTAGGGCAGCATGATCCACAAAGGAACCAGCATGACCACAGCAGCCTGGACCCGATCTACCATTCTCAGAGCCCGTACACCCTTAGGAACTGCCTGGCACCGGCTTTGATGAGGGCTACGGGCCCAGGAAAGATAACATAACCAGTAATATCAGCCACTGGCCCTTTGACACTTGCACACAAACTAAAATTTTGTTTCTGAGCATGATCAATTTAAGGAGATAAAATTCTTGCTTATGAAATCACCTTATCTTAAATGAAACTGAATTTAAATAAATGTAATCAGAATGTTTGGGTTCTAGGAAATATGTACGATCACACTATTTAAGCTTTTGTTTGACTCTCCTTTATGACACTTAGGAAACCCCATTTCAGTCAAATTGATATTGACAGTCTTTAAAAAAAAAGCAGTTTTATCATATAAGAAAGATGAATACTGTGGCTCCTCTACCTTTTATTAAAATTAAGTTGACATGGTTATTGATGTGACTATAAATTTCTTAAGTGAAGCTATCTAAAACTTAAGAGATTAAAGCTGGAGTTCAGGAAAATGTACAAGAAAATATAATTTCCCAAATATATGTACACATAGCTGATATTGAAAATGATTCCCGAAAAATGAACATAAGAAGTATTTCTGAATAAAGCTGTAATAACTTCACTTTGCTTGAATACAACCAAAGCTGTTTTTCCAGAATGTCAAAAGAAATATCTCCGTCATCCTTGTGATACCAGCTGGAATTTAAGGGCAAGTCATCTAATTTTTTTTTTTTTTTTAGTCTTCATTCATTTCTATGGAAATGAGATGTTTCCTAAAACATATCTGTACCCAGTACCTACGTCAGCACGAAAGCCCAAAGCACACAAATTCCTCCAGCTGACTCCTGACTATAAGTGAAAACAGCATGCCAACCTCGTCTAAAGCCCATGTGCGTCATTCACCAAGGAGGACATTACCGAGCTGTCAATTTCAATTAACCTGCCGAGCTTTATAAATAGCCTAAACTTCCCTATCTAAATAGGTTGGTGCCCTTTTCTCAGAAGCAAAGGGAACAACATGACAAAGAAGCATGAAAAATAAATGAGCTTTCCCCTTTGTAAACAGGAGAAAGTTGACATTAAACCAATTCTAAGTCCAAATTGAAGAGCTATTAATAAAATAAAGCTCAAGAGAATCAAGAACCAGTTTTAACCAGAAAATAAACATTCACTATCAGCTCTTTTAAAAATATCTGTGAGTCTCAATGCAATAGAAACTAATTCAATGTACATATACAGGCAGAGATCAACAGATACAGTAATTATAATCCTTAATATGGTCCCCAGAGCAGCACAATTTAAAAGTCCCAGATGATTGATGTTCAGCCAAAAATAAAGCCAGTTAGTTTTGAAAATTCAATTATATCATTCTATTCTAAATATGAAATGTTTTATGATTTTTACAATTTATAGCATAATTTCTCATGCTAGCTCCAGATGTTTCTTCCTCTAAAATCAATCATACCCAAAAAACCCTACATCACTTCTATAATCTACTTATTTATATAGATAGAACATTGTTTTTCTAGTTCACACTCTAATGAGTAAATTAAAGCAGAATCAAAAAACATCAATGGAATTTATCAAAAGGCAGAAAATAACTGGTCCAGATCATTAATCAGGCTAGTGAATCCATTAGTCCATCAACTAATATCTGTGTGGGAAAACAGTCACCATATTAATCTCAGGTAAAAATGTGTGAATTCATGTGTGTACATGTGTATTTATACATACATGTGTCATCCAGATAATGCTTAACAAGCTTGCCATAAACAGCATAATAGAAAAGGGACATCTCACAATAAGGATGCTGTTCAGCTCAGTAAAATATCTAGGACAACCAAAACCTAGTAAGTTAAATAAAAGACTTCTGACTAAGAAACATTACGAAGTCCCCTTAAAGCTTCACTCGCGGCAGCATTAGAAAATTCTAGTAAAAGGCATTCCACTGGTATGCAATGTTCTTACTGTGTCACTTAAACGAATCACCACTTTATTTGCACTAGATCACGACCACTGGCTTCCCATTTTTCCATTCATTCAACCAACTTCCATGTCACTATTACAGGCATCACAGGAGATATGAAAATGAATTTTATATACAAGTAAAATATGGGGCAAAATAAACATGATGAGTTATGCATGGAGCACTAGATGGAAATTGATGAGACTAAGAGAAATGACTTCTAGGTCGCAAAGGCTGTGAGAAAGATGTGCTAGGTCTGGTAGTATAAATCAGTTTTGAAGCAAGAGAGGACTTTCCCATGGGCGGAGAAGCATGGGTACAACTGGTGAGCACTGTGGATCCAGCCAAGAATATGGGTGAGAGGAACTCATGTTGGAAAGGAAAGTCAAAGTCAAATCTTAAGATCTTAAATGCTAAGCTAAGAACTCTGGACTATATTGTTAAACATGGGGAAGGTTTTAAGGAAGGACATAGTGTGATCAGAACTGCATTCTGGGAAACTCACAGATGGACACAATATGAACTAGAGTAGGGAGGAGAGTGACAACAAAGGCTCTTATGATAAATATTACAATCATTCAGATCAAAGGGAATGAGTGTGCAGAAACTATGGTAGGAGCAGTAGTGAGAGAAACCCCAAAGTAAAACCAACAGAACTTGACAGTATCTAGTTTTAAATCTGAGTTCTTTTTTTCTTTTTTAATGTTTATTTATTTTTGAGAGAGAGAAGAGTGCGAGCAAGGGAAGGACAGAGAGAGAGAGACAGAATTTAAAGCAGGCTCCAGTCTCTGAGCTGTCAGCACAGGGCCCACTGCAGGGCTCAAACTCATAAGCTGCGAGACTGTGACCTGAGTCAGTCGGCTGCTTAATCGACTGAGCCACCCAGGCCCCCCTTAAATCTGAGTTCTTTTGAGGATCCAGAAGCAGGATGCAAAAGGCAGATAGAGCTTGAAAGTCACTATACATAACAAAATGCAAGGAAAATTGCTTCCACATTGATCTAAAACTAATATGCACATATGCAAAAGGGGGGTTTCACTTGAAATAAACTGGACACTTTTTAGGGTCAAAACTATTTCTAAACAAAAGGTCAGGGGGAAAACCAGAAAGTATCAAGATGCATAACATGATGGAAGCCTTCAGTTTGGTCCAAACCAGATGGCCAGCTAAAATAAGCCATGATACACAGCATCATCCGGGGATTCCAAATCAAAGAATCCTATATTCTACATGCTGGAACAGGATGATTGCGAGGTCCTCAAAGCCTCAGTCATTTATTTCAGACCCCCTTCAGCATCAAAATTTTCTTTACGTCAGCAAGTCACCAATGGCCTCTTCATTTCACACCCAACCAACACTTTTCAGTCCATCTTTCATTCAGTGTTGTTTAACCCCTGACAACAGCCCTAGATCCTTTCCTCTCCATGTGGCCCCAGACTCCAAAGAATGGCAGGTCTTGTCAGTTCTTCCCTGACTTCACTGCTCCCCTTCCTGACTTCGTCTTCCCTCCCGTGCCATACACTGCAGCCTCCTTACCACTCAGATGCCACAGTTCTCAAACTGTGGTCTTCAGACCAGCGGCATCAGCTCCATCTAGAAACCTGTTAGGAGAAATTCTTTTGTTGTTGTTTATTTATTTATTTATTAAAAACTATTTATTTATAATTGAGGTATAACTGATATACAATAGTCTCAAGTGTACAAGATGACTGGACATTTGTATATATTGTGACACGATCACCACAATAAGTCTAGTTAACATCCATCACCACATAGTGTTATAATTTGTGTGTATGTGTGTATTGAGAACTTTTTTTTCTTTTATAGTTTATTGTCAAGTTGGTTTCCATATAACACCCAGTGCTCATCCCAACAAGTGCCCTTCTTCATGCCCTTTTTCCCCTCTCCCCCCACCCTCATCAACCCTCAGTTTGTTCTCAGTATTTAAGAGTCTCTTATGGTTTGCCTCCCTCGCTCTCCTTAACTATTTTTCCCCTTCCCCTCCTCCATGGTCCTCTGTTAAGTTTCTCCTTTCCCCATATGAGTGAAAACATATGGTATCTGTCTTTCTCTGCCTGACTTATTTCACTTGGCATAATACCCTCAACTTCCATCCACATTGCTACAAATGGCCAGATTTCATTCTTCCTCATTGCCATGTAGTACTCCATTATATATATAAACCATATCTTCTTGATCCATTCATCAATTGATGGACATTTAGGCTCTTTCTGTGATTTGGCTATTGTTGAAAGTGCTGCTATGAACATTGGGGTACATGTGCCCCTATGCATCAGCACTTCTGTATCCCTTGGGTAAATCCCTAGCAGTGCTATTGCTGGGTCACAGGGGAGTTCTATTGTTAATTATTTTAGGAACCTCCACACTGTTTTCCAGAGCAGCTGCCCCAGTTTACATTCCCACCAGCAGTGTAGGAGGGTGCCCGTCTCTCCAGATCCTCACCAGCATCTATAGTCTCTTGATTTGTTCATTTTAGCCACTCTGACCAGCGTGAGGTATCTCAGTGTGGTTTTGATTTGTATTTCCTTGATGATGAGTGACACTGAGCATCATTTCATGTGTCTGATGGTCATCTGGATGTCCTCTTTGGAGAAGTGTCAGTTCATGTCTTCTGCCCATTTCTTCACTGGATTATTTGTTTTTTGGGTGTGGAGTTTGGTGAGTTCCTTATAGATTTTAGATACTAGCCCTTTATCCGATATGTCATTTGCAACTATCTTTTCATATCCCATTGGTTGCCTATTAGTTTTGTTGATTGTTTCTTTTGCTGTGCAGAAGCTTTTTATCTTGATGAGGTCCCAATAGTTCACTTTTGTTCTTGATTCCCTTGCCTTTGGGGTTGTGTCGAGTAGGAAACTGCTGCAGTTGAGGTCAAGGAGGTTGTTTCCTGCTTTCTCCTCTAGGGTTTTGATGGTTTCCTGTATCACATTCAGGTCTAGAAAGAAAAATTCTTGGGGAGCGCCTGGGTAGCTCATGTGGTTAAGTGTCCGGCTTCAGCTCAGGTCATGATCTCATGGTTCATGAGTTCAAGCCCTGCATCAGGCTCTGTGCTGTCAGTGCAGAGCCTCTTTTCCCCTATGTCTCTTCCCCTCCCCTGCTTACACTTTCTTTCTCTCTCAAAATTAAATAAATGTTAAAAAAAATTTTTTTTAAAGAAAAGAAGTTAAAAATTCTTGGGCCCCACCTCAGACCTACTGAGCCAGAAACTCTCGGGTAGGGCCCAGTAATCTGTGCTTGGGCAAGCCTTCCAGATGATTCTGATGCATGCTCAAGTTTGAGAACCTGTGGCTCCCTGCTTTTAGTCTCACAGCTAGCTCCTCATGCTGTGGCCAGAGTGATCTTCCAAATTACCAGTTTAATTATGTCATTTGCCATTTTCTACAATAGTATTCAAACTATATGAACCCATTTTAAACAAAAAACTAAGACCTCAAATGTTAAATTAAATTTGTATTTTAATGTTATTTGAATTTGTGCAAACATAATATAGTTTTATAAAACTAGCATTAATTCCTTATATTTATCAAGCATATGTCAGTATTATCATTTTTTTCCAAAAAAGAACACAAAACCAGAACATTAAACAACATTAACTGGCAATCAGGGTTTTTTGACTTAATCACAATGTCCATTTAATAACAGAAAGATGCAGTGTTGGTCCTGGTTCTAGTTGCGGAACCTTGAGGAAGTTACTTATGCTCTCTGTGCCTCAGTTTCCACATCTGCAAAATGGATTTTCATAGGATTGTGAGAATTAGATGAGTTAATATACATAACTTTCCCAGGACAGAGTTGGCCACACAGAAAGCATTATAAGAGTTTGTTGCTGGGGCGCTTGGGTGGCTCAGTCGGTTAAGCCTCTGACTCTTGATTTTGGCTCAGGTCTCACAGTTCATAAGTTTGAGCCCCAAGTCAGGCTCTGTGCTGACAGCATGGAACCGCTTAGGATTCTCATTCTCCCTCTCTCTCTCTGCTCCTCCCCCTGCTTGCTCACACTCTCTCTCGCTCAAAATAAATATTTCTTTAAAAAAGAATTTGCTATTAATCATCATTATTACTAAGACTATTATACTACTGTAGCTAATACCAGTACATGTAAGCACAATACTGACCGCTAGGTATCCCCCAATATCCATTCTCTCTTTTTTCTACAGTAGAGAATCCCACCGTTTTAGCTGAGTGCATACCAACACAGACAAAGACTACATTTCCCAGCCTCCTTACCTCTAGGTGGGTTGATTCCTACCCTCTCCATGGAGAATAACCTCTAGGATACTGGTGGTAGAGATCTAAGAACTTCTGAAAAACACTTTCAACCAATTTTCCTTATTCAAGAGCACTATTCCCTTTATCCCTATTCCCAGAGGTACTTGGTGTTGCCAATTCCTCAGCCTTTGGGTAATTCTGCAACATAACTAGGCTGGTTCATGGCCACTCTGCTGCCCCTGGCTGGTTCTGTTTGTCCAAGCCTATTAAGCCCTTTACCTTCCAGCATCCAGTATTTTGTTCACGTGGTCTCCAATCCCTCTCTCCCCATCCTTGTGGATTCAGGCCTCTCCAAAAGAGGATCCCTTAACATTTTAGTGGAGTTTAGGGAAGGAACAAAAATAGATGCTTATGTTCAACTCTCTTTTTCCAGAACTCTCAGCTGCCATTTTCTATAAAAACTCTCCCAGTGCACCACTTAGTTTGCCCCCTGGCATTTAAATTCTGGCCTAAATAAAAGAAACAAAGTTACTAGGCACCTTCTTACATAGGTTTATATTGTTAGTTCATTCTTACACTGTTATTTTACTTACCCTATAATTACATTTTGGCCCAGTAAGTGTACTGGGATTTCCTTAAAGGCAGAGACCACATCTTTAAAGTTTTAGTACCTCCTAGAGCAGTAGTTCTCAAACTTGGCTGCACAGCTGAATCACCTGGGGCCTTTTAAAGCTCCAACACCCTGGCCACACCCAGAGCAGTAACTCAGAATCTCTGGGGTGAGACCTGAATGTCAGCCCTGTGCTGCTGTGAGAAGCAGCACCACTGTGAGCAGTGCTGGGGCTGCCTGGAGACCCACTGCAAATACTTACCCCACATATGCACACACACAACTGAAAGGCATCTACCTTCCTGGAAAGGCAGCTCTGATAAGCTCTTAAGGCACAGTAAAGTGGTCGCAGAAAAGAATCTGAGTAATCCCAGGACATAGCAAAGAAGTGCCTTTGCCCAAGACAAAGTTTAGAGGACACTTTAACAGTAGTCACTTACTCCCTGTGCCCACTGGTCAATGTGGCAATGGTTAAGGGTCAAGGGGGCCTTTCTCTGCTGAGCACACTTTGGCCCATCTCTGCCTTCATATCCCTTCATTACTTGTGAGCACTTGGCCTAGCAATCCAGATCACATGCTTAAAGGAACCCAGGGCTGTTTTGAGTGGCAACCTTCCAGTTCTGCAGAGACTATAAAACTGACCCAAACGAAGAAAACTGATGGAGTTGCCAGGCAGCAGAGACTCCAGAATATCTATATGGGAGAGGCTTAGGAGAAGCACTGTGGTTGGAGAAGAGAGCCAGAGGGCTTGTTCTGATCTTACATTTTCATAGCTACCCTGCTGTTTTAACTTAGATTTTATGTACCCATGAGATTGTTTGGGGGAAATTGTGAAGATTAAAGTCACCTCAAGCACCCCTGAGACCACAACATTAGCAAAAGCAGGAACCACAGATGCTGCACCATCAACAGAGGCCTCTTCATTTCCTTTGTTTGGCTGTCCTCCAGAGGATGAACACCAGGCCACGAATAACTGCACACACACAGCGATGGAGAGAAGAGGACAGGCAGGGCCAAACTGTGACAAACCACTAAAGCCTCCAAAAGGAGACCCATGGCGGGTGGAGTTGCCGTGTGATCCAGAGGGGAGAAAATATATCCAACGCTAGCCACTGGGCCTAATCCCGTTGGATTAGGAAAGGCTGTTGCTATTGAACAAAGCCTCTGCTAGAGACCACAAATAGATACAAATAATACCAGAGGGGGACCTGAATAAATGAAGCTGAACAAGGAAATCCTGACACGTTAGATCCATGACTTGCAGTGAGAAGAGTGGACCTACAACTCTTCAGAAGAACCATGTCCATTCTCTGAGCCTGTCATTCCTTGGAAGATGGCGAGGGAAGAGAGGGGACGTAGGGCGGGGGGTGACGGCAGCAGCAGTCTCCAGCTACGAGAAAAGTTACAGAGGGAAGCACTGGGCAGTAACATGGCTGTTGTTCCCTTAGTAAACTGGCTATTGAGAGCTAAGGATTACCTAGCCTAGAAAAACTGGGAGCAAATTTTACCTAAATTTTACTTCGCTGGGGCACAGACCCTGGTTCCTCTCCTGATTCGCTGTCAGCAGAGTTAGGGATAAATGAAGTAATTTGAGTCCAGAAGTCCAATCATTGTAGCCACAATATCTAACTTTTCTTTCTTTCTTTCTTTCTTTCTTTCTTTCTTTCTTTCTTTCTTTCTTTCTTTCTTTCTTTCTTCTTTCCTTCCTTCCTTCCTTCCATCCTTCATTTCCTTCTTTCTGTCTTTCTTTCTTTTAATTTGTCTTTGTAATCTCTACAGCCAACATGGGGCTTGACCCGATGATCAAGAATCGCATGCTACTCTGACTGAGCCAGCCAGGTGCCCCTAACTTTTCTCTTTTTATATAAAGAGTTAAAACACCATGAGCAGAGTTGTAACCTTCATTATTAAACGTAGAAAAGTAAAGTCATTATTTTATATAATTAAAATATTAATTACAGAGTTAATATTACAGAATTAAAAACAGAATAATTAAAAGCTCAACGGCTAAATGGTCCTTGGGAGGAACTTCCAGAATCTTTGACAAAAGAGAAAGGTGGTTCCTTCAGACAAATGACTGAGTTGCCCTAGCGGACTTAGGAAATTGTTGAGAACGCTATGGAACTTCTCTTTAATGTCTACCTATCAGTATTCAATTTAGATTTGACCAGATATAAGAGGGTGTATGCCATTTAAATGTTCCTTTCTTCCTTTTAAGAATTAACATGTTCCCAAAGTGATTTTTAAAGCTTCCTTTTGAATTCGAAGGAGCCCTCACTTCTTCCAGAACAAAATGCTCAAATTTAGCAGCTACGGTATCTTGATTAACTAAGAATGTAATACCATGTTTGTATTTCTGGCCTAGAAACTAGTGTCTTTGTTCCTGCTGGACTCCCCACTGGCAGAGACTTGGAGAGGAAAACATGAGGGTTAAATGAGCTGTGTGCCCAGAAATTGAGAGTGGGAGAAATCCCTTATTACCAATGATGCTTGAGTGTCCAGGAGCCAAAACTGCAGAAAAGAATCTTTTGGCTAATTTAAGGTTGGCCAGATGCCACCATTTCTGGCTGGTGGCCAGAGGACCTCGGGGGGAGAAGGATGGCAGAACGCCACCAGAGAAGGTCAAGCACTTCATTGCTAAAGCTGCCTTTGGGTGTAGCTGCTCACTAGGAAACTGAAAACTTTTTGTCCAACAAGTTTCCCAAGTGATTCCTTAGCACATGACATTTGCCAACCTTTACCTAACTGATCCCTTATCCTCTCTGCCAATCAAAGCAACCAAGAAATTTCATCTACACTAAATGGGAACAGAAAACAAAGCACTCGCTCCAATCCTCTAGGACTTTACATACAAGGCGTCGTTCAACAAATACCTGTTGGATGACATTAAGGCTATCTTCCATGCGGGGCTGTTTGTACTGGCTACTTCCAATTGGCCTGGAAAATCATTTTTCCTGGTGAATTTCATTATTACATGAATTTCTAACTGCACTGAAGTCGCTAAACAGTGGAATTCCAAGTCAGAAATGAAGTCCAGACTGTATAGCTATGGAATAACCTACACACTCAGATTCAAACCTCTTGAGACAGGTATGTGACCTCAGGTAACAGCTCACTATCTGAGCGCAGTGTCAACACAAGGCTAACGTGCCCATCAGACAAGTTACTTCTAGAAGGAAAAGCATTCTCAGTTGTAATTTAATGGGCTTTGTGACTGACTTCCTCAAGATGAAGAACACAGGATGGAGGAGGCCAGGGATTCCCAGATCTACAGCAATCTGAACTACATATGACAACTGTAATACTGCTAACCCCCTTCCACCCCTGGTCATTTCTGGGATTTAAAAAGAAAAGCCATATAACTCAAAAATTTTATTTGAATCAAATAAGCAGCAATTCTGAATATACAAAAAGTAAAAAAAATATCACTGGCTTTAATATGTAAAATTTAGAAAGCAAGCTATCCAAAATAAAACAATTAATAATATGTAGGGCCTCTAAATTCAAAAAAACTAAATACCGAAGAAAATTGTGTGTTCTTCTCATTGCCAAAAGTACCAGTCTAGGGGCGCCCGGCTGACTCAGTCAGTAGAGCATGTGACTCTTGATCTCAGAGTAATGGGTTCGAGCCCCACATTGGGTGTGGAGATTAAAATAAAACCTTAAAAAAAAAACAAAAAACAGTACCAGTCTGGAAGAGGATATTCATATGACTTGACACCATATTTAAATCGGAAGCTAATTTTGCAACATCATCCTTAACATTTAGGACATATGATATATGTCATACTGGACAGTGAAAGTGTAAAACGAAAAAATCTCTTACTCTCTTTAAAGTGTTCTCAATATAGTTTCATTTTTCTAATTCTTAATTGTGATGTTTATAAAAATAGGACTTAATTTTTTACATTCTGACAATAATCCCATTTTTTCTGGTCTCCTTTAATTCAAGCCTATCTCCTAAGCCCTGCTGGTGCTCACACTTGATAATTTTAAAAGTTTGCCATTGTCAAATAAGGCGGAGAAAAACTGGCTTAAGGGCATTATACTCGGATGCTCAAAATGTCAGAGAGAACACCTGTTGGCGGCTCTAACATTTACTGCTTAATCAACTACGGAAAAACAGAAAAACTAGTTGAAGCAGCAGCTGCCACCCCAGAACAACTTAATGCACTAATCAGAAAACGTGTTCACAAAAGAATCACAAAAAGAAGTCTTAAGAACTTTTTAATAGGGGTTATTGATGGCTACTGATGGGTTATTCCTACTCCATGAATAATCAAAGCCCTTAAGCATTGTTCATTAACATTTCTTTTATATTCCTTACATTCTTCATGTTTTATAGGAGTTGCTCATGCACAAGTAGAAGGAAAAACAATATAATGCACAAAGCTCAGAACTGGGTTCGGGGATGCTTGAGCTTGGGATCTGGCTCACTCACCACTCAACAGTTCGGTAATATCTGCCCTCTCAGAGCTTCCATTTCTAGATTCTGTGGAGGACTGGTCAGGGTTTCTCAGCCTCAGCACTACGGACGTTACGGGAGGGCGGCGGCGGCCCTGAGCACTGTAAGACAGTTATCAGTATCACTGACCTCTCCCTACTGCATGCCAGCAGCAACCTCCTGTTGTGACAAACATGTCTCTAGACTCCTGTCCCCAGGAGTGCAAAATACCCCCCCGCTGAGAACCACTGGACGAGATATATCCTCACTTTCTTTCCAGCTCTGATATTCTACAAAATATATAAAATCTTACTTTCTTAAACGTTATTTGTTAAGATACTGGTCAGCATGCCAATTGTGAGACATGATTTTGATTGACAAAAATTGAAATACAATAACAATTTGTACCAATTTTAATTTTAGTAGGTTCTAAAGTCTTTTGGGAATGAAAATTCACAAAAGGACAGCAAAACAATCATAAGGGAAACTAATGTAAATGAAGTATATCTCAGTAAGACTTTCGTCCCATTTTCTAGGGTAACGCCTTCGACTGGATAAGAGAGATAAAGAACACATTTAATATTCCTTTTTTTTTTTTAATCTAGCTCTATCCCATATATATATATACTTTGAGAAAACAAAGGGTCTTGTGGGGCACCTGGGTGGCTCAGTCGGTTAAGTGTCTGACTTCAGCTCAGGTCATGATCTCACAGTTCATGAGTTTGAGCCCCACATCAGGATCTGTGCTGATAAGCCTTCATGAAGCCTGCTTCAGACTGTGTCTCCCTCTCTCTCTGCCCCTCCCTGCTCATACTCTTTCTCTCTCAAAAATGAATAAACATTAAAAAAATTGGGGGGGGGGGTGCCTGGGTGGCTCAGTGGGTTAAGTGTCCGGCTTCGGCTCAGGTCATGATCTCACAGTTAGTGGGTTCGAACCCCGCTTCGGGCTCAGTGCTGACGGCTAGCTCAGAGCCTGGAGCCTGCTTCAGATTCTGTGTCCCCCTCTCTCTCTGACCCACCCTTGCTTGCACTGTCCCTCTCTGTCTCTCAAAAATAAATAAAACATTAAAAAAAAACCTGTGAACTCAGAAAATAATTTTTTTAAATATAGAAAACAAAGGGCCGTGTAATACCAGAAGCAATTTAAAGTGCCTGACTTTTGGAAAGAAAGACACTTAAAGCTAACGATTCTTCTAAAATGTTTTTATATACATATTAGGAAAAGAGTGTACACCATTTTAATACCTGTTTTTACTCCAAATTCATGGAACACTTAAATATCTTACAACCTATGTTCGGAGTTCAACCTGCTATGAAGTCATAAATGTATATACTTCATAGGGAAAATAAATCATGTACTCCATTTCCCTCAAGAATCGCCATTATTTTACCAAGTTTTTTCTACAGTAAAATTAGTTTCAACTGCGGAGAAGCCAAGCCCTCTTTCACAGACTGACATTCCTGACATTATCCTGACATCCGGGAGGATGATTATCACCCAAATAATCCTTTCTCTGCAGCAGGTCACTTTTTCTGTTGAAGAGGTTAATTTCATAATTCATGTAAAAGTATAGGAGACTTGTCAAAAGATTTTCCCCTCCATCCCCCAAACTGAAAACTTACACTAAAAGAGGGACTTACGAAAAAATTAAGGGCCTAATGTGCTCACAATTCTCAAAGGACAGAACAATTGTTTTACACATAAAACCCCTAAATATAAAGGAAATTGAAACATAAAGCAAGTGTGCTCCTCTTTTGAAAGAGAGACACAAGCACAAGGAATACCAAAATATGTGCTCACGAGGAACATCCAGCCCTTTCCTTTACTGATGAGGCCACAGAGGCTGAAAATCAGCTCCCAAATACTGGCATATTACAGAGAAGAACGTGTCTTCTCCACATGCCTGCTCTAGTTCTCCCTCCCGAACCCACTGTATTCAAGTGTCTGGTTATACAATTTCTATGATATTTACAAAAGAAAACAAATAAGCAGTTATATTCGTTTTCCCAAGCTGCTAGGACAGGCCACAGTTGTGGCGTACAGGAATGAATCCAGTAATGGAAAATCATCAAATCCCATGAAAAGGCAGATGTTTGGGCCAGTAGACTAATTCGGCAAGTCCTCTGCTATTCCTTTTCTCACCTAAGTTTCCTCCAATAAGTGGACCAAACCAGAGCCTCCGAACCACAGCCCAGCAGCATTCACGTTAATGCAGAATAGTGTTAAATAAAAACATATGCTAAACTTGACATACCAGAGTGTTAGGTGACTAAAAAACACACACAATATATGTACAGAATGACGATAATGAGGACAGATTCTGTGTGACATGTGGAATCTGTCTTATATAAATGAAAGGACGTGTGACATTCAACATAAAATCACACATACCCTAAAAAATTAACTACTTTTTGAACTGCCCTCTCCTACCCACTGCTTCTCAGGAACACATCTAGTTCTAACTCTTCTCCCGAGCAAGGAATCCCTTGCTTAAAGAGGCTAAAGCGGACGTTTGGTGTGCAATGTGTTAAGGAAGTCATACTATCTAATTTCAGTTTTCAAACCACCCTCATTATTTTGTTCCATCAAAGGACAAGGAAGGAGAAACGTGGTTGGAGGGTGCTATACTCACTCATCTGGATTGTCTGGAGCACAGAAGAGCTCCCGCTCTCTTCTTTTTTCCATTGCGTGCTCCCTAATTACACAGCTCTCTTTCTCTTTAATATTAAGTAGTATTCAGCATCACAATATTAAGTCAGTAACCTGCAAGTCTTCAAATTCTCCCTTCTGATGGCATTGAAAAGGCTCCTCCGCAGTTCCAGAGTACTGGCACCCGCCAACACGGCCAGTCTCATTTCAAAGTGTAGGCTGCCACCTACCGACTGGGATCCATTCTCTCACCACTCCACTCCTCCCCGGAAAGCTAAACAATTTCTTCAAGATGTCCTTGGCTAAGCCATTTTACGCGATGTGTTCAACTATATCAATATAATCTTTAAGTACAAATGCTTTTAACTTCAAAAAACACTAGGCAGACATGTTTCTGAACAGCTAAATACCCTAGCCTCTACTCAAAAAGGCAGAGAATTATTTTTAAATGTGGCAAGCTATTTTTTAATATAGAAAAAGTTCTGTTTTAATATCTCTCTCTCCACCATTTCCCTTATTCTTTACTCCTAAAACCTGAAGCTCGCTCCTTCTCATTAGAGAGAGCTGATTTGATTATTCGCATTAATCGATCTGTAAATTATTCAAAACTTCAAGTCATAGTTCTAAAGCGCTTAGAATACTTCTTAGCAGCTGCTGACAATAAAGCTAAAAGCTAGCCCTTTAATTAGCTCAGCACTGTCGCAGAAACATAAATCTTCACATGCCCTCTAGTAGTAAAGGGCTTTTTCAAGTGAGAGTTTCCCCGTTTTAACTTTTTTAAAGAAAAAAAAAATCAGGGGCACCTGGGTGGCTGAGTCAGTTAAGCGTCCAACTTCAGCTCAGGTCATGATCTCACAGTTTGTGGTTCAAGCCCTGCACTGGGCTCTGTGCTGACAGCTCAGAGCCTGGAACCTGCTTCAGACTCTGTGTGTCCTTCTCTCTCTGCTCCTCCTTCACTCATGCCCTGTTTCTCCCTGTCTCAATAATAAATAAACATTAAGAAAAATTTTTTTAAAGAAAAAAATCAGACCAACCAAACACCATTAAAGGGAAATAAGAAAATCCCCTCTCTGAGGCAGTAGGCCTCTCGGTGAGAGGGTGAAGGGTAAGTTCACTCAACCACATTCACTTCATAAGCACTGCCGGACACCAGGAGCTAGGGATGCACAATGACTTAAATATCTGTTGCCTTGCAACACAACCTGCAATACGTAAAACATGAAATCGGAACAGTGAAAACTCATGCTTGGATCCGCCTGGGAGGGTCAGGAGGAGCTTCAGAGGGGAAGCTTCTGAAGGCAAAATTGGAGCACACCAGGTAGCCAGATGGGAGAGAGAGATCCAAATGGCGTGTGCAGAAGAAGAGACATGGAAAAAAAGACAGAGGCTCAGAGAAAACATCTAGCAATTCAATACCAGTAAAGAATAAAATAAAATGAATGAGGTCAGGTAGATAGGCAGAGGGCAGAGCTCAGAGTCTTTCATACATCCCGCCAAAAAACGTGCCTTGGAGAATGATCACAGCAAAGTAGGGACTGGAGGGAGGGTGACTGCTAAGAAAAGGGATAAACATGTCAAATCAGGAAGGATTAAAAATCTGAAAGCAGAACAGGGAAGTAAGAAAAGAAAGGAGAGACCATATTGGAGACAAGCTGTGAAGATGAATTTGTGGGACGTGACTAGGGGTGAAGGATGAGAAAGGAGGAAAAGACTAGAATCCCCCCAGTTTCTGGCTCAGGTAAAATGGATAGTGTGGTATGTTCACCGAGATAGGAAATGCAATGGGAGCCATGGATTTGCTGGGTGGAGTTTGAAAACCGGAGTTTGGAAATGCTGAGTCCGAAGAGGCTGGAACACTGGGGTGAAGGTGTGCCGTGGTACAATGAATACACAGATCTGAAGTCCAAGCCAGACGTCTAGGCTGGATTTAGAAAATCTGAAGTCACTTGCGTGTGAGCAGCGGGGAACATGGATGAATGCCCCAGATGGAATGGGTACAGTGAGAAGAGCACCATGGATGAGAGAGAACCTGGCTGGCGGCCAACAGAAGACTGGCCAGCTTGAATAAGCACTCAGCATGCTACCGCACTGGCTCAGGCAAGGCAGACTAGCGAGGGCTCGAAGCCGCTCAGAAGCCTAGCTACACCAGATGTAGACAGGACCAAGGAAACAAAAGTACAATTTGTCCTCTGGTTTCCAGTTCCACATGCAAGGAGCTTGGAAGTAGCCCTCTGTCCTAACAGCAAGCGAAAAGCTGAACAGACTAAAAAATCAACAACTCTTCTTGGATCCATAAGGCAGGGGGACCCAGGGGGTCCTAAAGAGACAGACAGATGAATATAGGGAATCTTGACTTATCAGAGACAGAAGAGCTAAGATCACAGCAAGAGCCAGTGCCAGGAGAGGAAAACTTGAACTATACTTGAGGAATTGATAGAGGTTCAGTGTGTACAAGTCTGAGAGTTAAAAACTCCAAGGAGTCCAGTCATAGAGAGGCCTCCACAATTCTGTAAGGGTCTCCTCCAGGAGCGCTGATAAACATTGGAGAAAAATCCCCTCTTGCTTCCGGCTGGGGAAGCAGACAAGGAACCATTTTGAAATTTGCCACAGCACTCCCTTCTTTTTTTTTCTTTTAATGCTTATTCATTTTTGAGAGAAAGCATGAGCATGAGCAGGGGACGGGCAGAAAGAGAGGGAGACAGAGGATTCAAAGTGGACTCTGAGCTGACAGCAGCGAGCCCCATGTGGGGCTTGAACTCACAAATTGCAAGTTCATGACCTGAGCCAAAGTCAGACACTCAACCTACTGAGCCACCCAGGTGCCCCATAGTATTCCCTTCTTAAAAAGGCCTGACCTCAAATGAAACCAGTTACCTAGAGCCTAATCTGCCAAGAATGTATAATCATGGGGGAAGGAAAATAGCCAACTCCACTCAGCTCCATCCATCCTGTCCCATCTAAGAGGGAAGAAAAAACACTGTGAAATTCACAGTCCAGAGGCACAGGCTCAATAAAGGACTTAGACCTATCACAGTACTATAGAACACTTCCCTTCCCCATACACCTCACTCCCACATCCCAAAAGGCCTATTTCCAGCAATTTCTTTTACCCAGTGCATCATGTCCAGCTATCAAGAGAAAATTACAAGGCATACCACAAAGCAAAAATTACAATTTGAAGAGACAGAGTAAGCATCAGAACCAGACATGGCAGGGATTGGCATTATCAGACCAGAAATTTAGAACAACCATAATTAATATGCAAAGGGCTCCAATGCATAAAGTAAACAGCATGTAAGAACTGATAGGCAATGTAAGCGGAGCTAAAAGTCCTAAGAAAACAAAAGTATAAGTCTATGTTTCAAACAGTTAATATATGCAAATATACTCTGATATATTCAAATACGGTCTAGACATGTATATATACCATATACCAAGATGAGTACCATGTTTTTTTTCATACTCTGGAAGGGTGGACAATTTTTATGTTCTCCTTTTGTGCTTTTCTATATTTTCCAAATTTTCTACAATGCATATGCATTGCTTTTGAAATAAGTGTTTAAATAAATGTTCTAATAAATGTTTTAATTTTTTTTTAAAGAGCTAAAGTTTGTAGGAGTCTGACTCTGCTGGAACTAATTTGGATAGTGTCAGGTAGCTGAGATTGGCCCAACCATCTCAAAATCTAAACAGCTATTAGTAACAGGAGATAGGAGAGGAACAGGACTCAGAAAATCAACCTGCTATAAAGAGAAAAGAACTTCCTGGTAAGCAAGATGGACCACACCATGCTATCTTAGATCCAAGATAATATAACCTCAGAGAAGAAGAAGGAACAACAATTAGAAAAAAAAATTGCAAAGACCTTCCCCAATTCCTTGCACACACCTATGAGTTTTAGAGCGCGGTGGCAAAGGTAAGAAGAAAGGTAGGTGTCAACTCATCCCTCTGAACATAAGTGCTTTGCTGACTTCCAGATTAGTTAAGACTCAGAGAAGAAATGAAAAGTCAAGTCACCTCAAAGTCACCCCTAACAATAAGGAGTATAAATACATTCCTTAACACAGCAAGCCAGGGCGGGGCAGGGGAGGGGACGCTGGGATGGGCCAAAATGCACTCTAACAGTTTGAAATCTGAGTCAAATGAAATGAGTGAAAGCAGTAGGCAGAAATCAATCACATGCCAAGCAAAAGGTATCAATCAGCCGAGGAAGGATAATGGGATGGTTAATTTTATGGGTCACTTGGCTAAGTGATGGTGCCCAGTTATTTGGTCAAATACCGGCATAGATATTACCATGAAAGTATTTTTTAGATGTGATTAACATTTTAATCAGTAGACTTTCAGTGAAGCAGATGACTCTTCATAACACGATGGGCCTCACCCAATTATGTGAAGGTCTTAGGAGAAGTCAGGTTTCCCAAACAAGAAGAAATTCAGCCTGAAGACTGCAACCCAGAAACCCTGCCGGGGTATCCAGATTGAGGGCTTGCCCTACAGAGTTCAGACTTGCCAGCCCCCTCACCTTGTGAGCCAATTCCTTAAAAAATAAACTTTTCTCTCTCTCAGTACAGATATAGGTGTAGGCAGATAGATAGAGGTATGGACACACATTATAAATATACAGAGGTGCATATACAATACTCTATCACACATATACAGATACAGCTATGCAGATATACCTTAATACTTCTAATTATCTGGAGACCAGTGATTAATACAGGTAATAAAAGATGAAATCTATTAACAGAGACCAATTGTGCAGAATCTTGACCTAGAGGCAACGGAACTGAAACTGGCTAAGGGAGGCAGTAGTGAGAGATCAGAGCTTCCTCGATTTGAATAAAATAATAAACAGTATATTTAGTAAAAATTATTTTGGTATCTACAATATGTGTGATATGAACCAGGTCAGAGGGATGCTTCAGTTAGAACACATTGAAAGAGGGGCACCTGGGTGGCTCAGTCGGTTAAGCATCCAACTTCATCTCAGGTCATGATCCTGTAGTTCGTGAGTTCAAGCCCCTCATCGGGCTCTGTGCTGACAGCTCAGAACCTGGAGCCTGCTTCAGACTCTGTGTCTCCCTCTCTCTCTGCCCTTCCCCTGCTAGTGCTCTGTCTCTCTCTGTCTCTCTCTCTCTCTCTCTCTCAAAAATAAATAAACATTAAAAAATTAAAATCCTTTAAAAAAAAAAAAAAGAACATATTCAAAGAACTCTAGACCAAAGGATTCTGTGGATGGTTGTGGAAATGGAAAAAAAACCAAAACCAACAACTCTCTATACAATAAGGATATGGCAAACAATTTAACAGACATATCCTGTATATTCAAGATATTTAAATAAAAGTTATACAGGAATACTACTCATATATAAAGATGTTAACTTACCATATTTGTCTCGCAAACCAACAGTACATCTAAAGACTCCACCAAAGGCAACATCTTCACCAAATATTACTGAAAAACAATGTTTAAAGAACATATTTGATAATCCCTAAATGATACTAACAATGAAAACTAAGTAATTTCAATGTGAACATTTTAAATCAGAAAACAGAAAGAGACCAAAGGTTTAAAATAAGGCTTCTAAACTTCAACATTACTGACATTCTGTACTGGATAATTCTTTTGTTATAACAGCCCTACAGTGTAGATATATAGCACCAACTGCTCCCTACCTTGGGGGTGACAGCTGCGCCCCCACACACAGTCCTAACAGCCAAAAGTGTCTGCAGACATTGTTAAACATGAGAGGACGAAAGGGGATTAAACTCACCCCAATTGATTAAGAACCGCCAATCTAGGATGTCATTTTGTTTTACCCATTAAGAAAATGAGGCCAGAGGTGCCTAGGGTGGTTCAGTCAGTTAAGCATCCAACTTCGGCTCAGGTTATGACCTCACGGTTCATGAGTTTAAGCACCCCATCAGGCTCTGTGCTGACAGCTTGGAGCCTGGAGCCTGCTTTGGATTCTGTGTCTCCCTCTCTCTACACACCCCCTCATGCTCTATCTCTCTGTCTCTCAAAAATAAATAAACATTTTAAAAAATAGATAAAAGAAAAAAATAAAAGAAAATAAAATAAAAAAGAAAATGAGGTCAGAGTAGTACAGTAACTTGGCAAGCCAGAAAGAAAGCCAGAAGCAGAACTTTGACTCACACTCCAGGCTCGAGTGCCTGGCCAGTGGTTTGCGTTCAGGCATGGTATACAATGAAAGTCAGCAATCTGAAGGGCTGAAGGAAAAGCATTCCAAGCTGAGAGAACAGTCACAAATAGGAAAAGGACCTGGATCATGTGAAAGGAAGCAAGTATGGTGGGACATAGTGAGCAAGGCAAAGAAAATAAAAATGGGTGTTCATAGAGCTGAATTCTATTCCTATTAATGCACCTGACCAGCTTTGTGAACCTCAAAGAAACGATTTTTTATTATTTACTCAAGATCATTCTCAGATGGCATGCAAACAAAACAAACTCTAATCATCCACTACTGTAGCTCTTACTTCCTCCTAACAAATAACCCGTTCTTCACTTGACCTTAAAACTAGGGATTTTCAGGGGCACCTGGGTGGCTCAGTCGGTTAAGCATTTGACTTTGACTCAGGTCATAATCTTACAGCTCATGAGTTCGAGCGCCGCATCAAGCTCTGTGCTGACAGCTCAGAAGCTGGAGCCTGCTTTGGATTCTGTGTCTCCCTCTCTCTCTGCCCCTCTCCCATTCATACTCTGTCTCTTTTTCAAAAATAAATAATAAAACATTAAAAATTTTTAATAAAAAAAAACTACGGATTTTCAAGTGGGAGTCCAATATATATATATTTACATGTATTTACATTTTCATATATATTTTTATATATTTAAATATATTTATATATTAATACATAGAAGTAAAGCCAATCAAATTTAGAAAACATACAGCAGGACAATTGTTTTTTACCAATGATTAAATCTGATGAGCTAGTTATTTATAAATATTAAAATTACTTCCAAAAAATCTTATAACTTGAATGTATCTCAAAGGACAGCATGGAATCAAATCCTCGTTTCATAAACAGATTCATAAATCTGAATGAAGTGGTACTTCCCATTTTTTTCTATATGCTGGAGAAACAGAAGTCCCCAGTAGGTATTAATCCAGAAAGTATTAATATAATATCAGAATCACACATACTATGGGGAAAAAGTTGACTTGAAGATGTTAGATATACATGAGAACTAATTCACCATGAATTGATTTAAAAAATGTGTTAATAGCATAATCTGATAATTTAACCTTAATCATTTGACCAGATCTTTTAAAAATTTTCAGATAGATGTAATGTTAACCACTGAGCTGCAGACCCAATATTTCCAGCACATTTTTGATTCTGAATTAACACACCGACCACAGTCAAGCACAAAGGAGTTTTACCTGCAGTAGGATCCTTAGCCAATGAGTTATCCAAGGCACTTGTTATCGCCTGGAAAAGATTCATTTTCTGAGTTTGCCCTGTAAAAATTTTAAAAAAATTTTTAAGTAACATTTCCTAGATTGTAAAATATATTAAAAACAACCAGTTTCTTAACAGTTGATTACAACATGACTAAAACCGTGTAGAAAGGAAAGTATAGAATATACTATGTGAATTTATTGGATTATTCACAATGATGCTGGTTCTGTGGAAAATACAAAAGCAATACAGACTTCAGTGTTTGACCACCAAGCAAAACTTAATTAAACACATATTAAACAATTAAAAAACAAATCTAAAAAAGGAAAACTGAATATAACCAAGTCACCAAGTGTGTATAGACAATAAATAAAAGCCAGAAAAGAGAACCAGACATAGTGAAAGTGGTCTGGAATGATATTTGTTGAGAATATAAGCTCTAGGGACACCTGGGTGGCTCAAATAGTTGAGCGTCCAACTTTGGCTCAGGTCATGATCCTGAGGTTCATGGTTTCAAGCCCTGCATTGGGCTCTGTGCTGAGAGCTCAGAGCCTGGAGCCTGCTACGGATTCTTTGCCTCCCTCTCTCTCTGCCACTTCCTCTCTCTCTCTCTCAAAAGTAAATAAACATTAAAAAAAAAAAAAAAGAATATAAGCCTTGAAAACACATGTGATTCAAGGAATGTGTTAAATATACCAGTAACGGCAAATGGTCATGGCCCATAAGACAATGAAAAAGGCTAATGATAAACTTCAGCACTCAGAACGTGCTGGTGTTTAGAGAATACAGTATATATTTCCCATGCCTCAACACACCAGACCTGGTCCTTCCTACGGTGTCACTGCTGAAGTAGAATCTCTGCAAGCCAACTTCTAGCTCCTTAAATAGGTAGATAGGATGGTTAAATGGAACAATACATGTAAAGCAGAAGAGTGCCCAACACAGTACATGCTGAACAAGTATGAGTTATTTATTGTTAGAATCTGGATGTTGTTCATGCCCTTCATCTTGACCTTGGCATTATTCTGAATGGTAGAAACTTTAACAAAGTTCCAAATGTTGCAATTCAGAAACATCATTACTTTAGAGCTTTAAGTCTTGGTGCTGCCCAGGACCCACAGACATCCCAGAACTTTCGGTCAGCTCCTCTCCAAAAGCACTCTTCAGGATGGAGAGAGGCTTCTGCCTGAATCTTCTCTAATCCACAGGCCATCTTCATTTTCACCCGTGGCTAGCCATGCTGGTAGCAAATTCCTTGAACACCTGCTAATTTCCCTGACTACTGTTCCATCTAATCTCTGTACTCCTCGGTAACCTGGTGTGTCCCAAAGCCAAGGTCTAATTTACAGTGTGGGTCACAACAGCTACTGCTGTTGCCATTAACCCTGTGGTTGTGACATATATGCTGGTCATTCATCCTTTTCCTGTAGACTCACCTTCATCCCAAGCACAGCCTGGATCCACAGCAGGCTCGGATCTATGACACCTCCATCTTCCAATATCCACTGAGACTCAACCTTCTGACTCTACCTGCTCTGACCAAAGACATCACTCTGACCCCTTCCACACTGCTGAATGCCCAGGCTTCAGGTCTTGGCAATACCCATTCAAATCTGCCATGCTGCCATCTGTGCCAAGCATAAAGGCCTGTTTCTACTCTTATTTTTGGTGGGGATAATAGGAATTCATTCAAGAAAGTACAGGACTATTATGTTATATATGCCAAAGGATACATAATTCATATACATAAAGGATACATAATCACATGTCTGTGATGATTTCAAAATTTCTTTTTCTTCAGGCTAAGGCTGTATCATTTAATAGATGCTTGCCTTAAATCCTCCTCCATGCTATAAAAACTCTTTAATAATGTTTATTGGTACCCAGCATCAGATGATAATGGTTTAGGGCAAACTTTCCCATTCTTTCTTACATTTCCTAAAGTCATTTTTTTTGTCTATTATGATTTTCATAGCTAAGAATCTAAGGACAATAAAAATGCCTAACCACCTTAGGTGGTATTTATTTCAAGTATGCTGACCATCTGAATGAATCCTGAATGCCTCCGAGACATCTTATTTCATTTTTATTCAATAAGTTTTAAGGACAAAGGAAGCAAAGGCTTAAACAATAAAAAAACATACCAAGTAAATCTGGAATGTATTTCTTAATTACCACCAAGAATTTACTCATGTTGTATGAAAACAATTTATAAGTAAGAGTATTAAAGGTTTTATGTCCACGTAAGCACAAAACCTTCCACTCCTGAATATTTTGTTTTTCAGATTCAAAATGTGAGGGGTTTGGATTAACTGCTATTCCGCCGGATGCTTTTAAAAGACTTAAATAATTTTAATACAGTAACATCTACTTCCAATTTTTTTTAAGTGGCAGTATGACCTGTAAATGGATCAGGAAGAAATCACAAATTATTCATAGGTAGGATTATTTTAAATATTTATTTCCCTTAGAATTACTTATTCTCCTACAGGTTACATTAAAGACCATTGATAAGACATTGATATGACAAAGTATGTCCCTGAGCACATCTAACTATGAGCATAAAACATTATTCAACACTGCTGCCCAATCATGCAATTACCAACAGCAGTAATGGCTGCTAACCCAGACTGTCAACTCTTCTTCCCCAGGCAGAAAGTTATAACAAAACAAAAATATACACAACGGTGCAATTTCCCTAGTCCAGGATATGCTAAGGGCACTCATTGGTAAGACACAGCTTCATGGCTGGAAGTGAGCCGCTCACTTGAAATGATCCTAAGCAGGGCATGTGAAAAAACAGGCCATCATCATTGCGACAAAGATAAAGTGGCAGGTAATGCAGGGTCGGTGGAATATGAGGAACACAATAGAACATAAGCCCTAAGAAGTCACGAATTCTTATCTGTTTTTGATCAGAGGTATATGCTCAGTGCTCATGACAATGTCTGACATGTAGCAGGTGCTCAAAAAATACTTGTGGAATGAATGACTGAACAAATGAACATACGAGGCTGGCTCAATAAAGATCAAATCTAAAAAGCAAATTGCTAATCAACCACTTAAGGAGATGCAATAGGATAAAATGTCTACCAATGTTACAATTCAAAGACTGCAGGAGAAGAGGAATGAGACCGAAGCAAGACTGCAATAGCACCTTCAGTTATTCTGAATAACTATGCAGTATGTGGTAGCATTGAAGAGAGAAGCCTCCCACAGAGCTAGCGCATCTAAGACAAACAAGGGCAAATGAGTGCCCAAGGAGCAGTCTCCAGAAATAAGTTGGGTCAACAGCAGGGCCTGTTGTTAAACAGTAAGTGTGTTTATAGTTAGATCCTGAACAAACAAAAACACACAGCTATGGGGGCGCCTGGGTGGCTCAGCTGGTTAAGCATCTGACTCTGGATTTCAGCTCAGGTCATTACGGTTGGCAGGATCGAGCCCCATGTTAGCTCTGCGCTATAAGCACAGAAACCTGCTTGTGATTCTCTCTACCTCTCTTTCTGTCCCTCCCCCGACTCATATTCTCCCCCCGTCTCAAAATAAATAAACATTTTTTTTAAAATACACAGCTATGATATGGAAAGTTAGAGTCTACTTTCAGAAACCAGTTTCTGCCAGCACTGGCCCTCTTCTGAGCTTCCTAGTCCTTGGTAGTACAGCATTTTCCTGTCATAGTCCTTAGAAACCTCAGCATTTAGTGCCTAACACAAACATGACAATCAGTATATGCCTGTTGAGGTATGATGGGTGATTTTAGTGGGATAATTTGGCATTAACCACACTGCGAAGTGGAAACTACCTATTTTCCCCCAACACAACTTCTTCCACCCCACCAGATGCCTGTTCTTCAGGAATCCCTTTCTATGTGCCAGGTATGTACCTCTAACTCACTCTAATCCGTATTATGGGATTTCCCAAACTAACCCATAAAGCAAGTTTCATGGAACATTCAAATATCAGGAACAGGACCTTTATATTAATATATAAATGAAGGATCTATAAACACAAATGCCTGTTAAGGTGCCAATAACAGGAGAAGAGGCACCTGAGGCCACAATTGGGAGGACCTAAGAAAGCTTAAAGCTAAAGAGACTATGGCTAGGAGCCTGGGGTCCCCATCTCAGGGCACCTGGTAACTCATGTCGTGGTATGACAAACTACAGTTGTTTCTGTCCCTTTAGCTGGATACTTCTCTCCTCAGTCTCTTAATGCTTTTTAAACTCTTCTGTATGCAGGTCACTCCCAAATGAGTATCTCTAATTCAGACTCCTCCTCTGAATTCCTGACTTACATCCAACTATCACCAATTCCCCACTCCAGTGTCAGGCTTTTCTAACTCAGCAAGCACACAACTGAAGGCTTGGTGTCTGCTCCCAAAACCAGTCTTTTGCATCTTAGCAAACAGCACCATTCTCCATCTCAGCATCCAGGCCAGAAATTGAGGAAGTATCCTTGAATGTCTTCCTTTTATTTATTCCTTATATTCAATCCATCCAATCCTGCTTCCAAATAGATCACTTCCAACATATAGCTTAAAGTCTAGTACTACCAACCATGTCCTAATTCCTGAACTCACCATGTCTTTCCTGTTTCTGAAAAGCACCTCCTAATGGCCTTAGTCAGCTCTGGCTTCTATAACAAAATACCACACAGATTAAGGGGCTTGAACAACAGGAACTTATCTCTCACTGTTCCAGAGGCTGGCAAGTCCAAGATTAAGGTGAGTAGTTTGTAGAAGGCATCTTCTTGCTGTATTCTTGTAAGATAGAGAGATAATCTCTCTCGTGTCTTTTCTTATAAGGGCTCTAATCCCACTCATGAAGCTAATTAGCTCCCAAGGACCCCACCTCCAGATACAATCACATGGGGGATTAGGGCTTCAACAAAGGAATGGGGGGAAGGGGAATGACAAATTCAGTCCAGAGGACCACCTCCTCACTTCTACTCCTTCATCCCTCATTCATCAAAGAGCTACTATAATAAGCCCTAAAAAGTAAGGTGTATCACGTTACTCCTCTGCTCAAAATCCTTCCAAGTTCTCTGACTGCGCCTGGAATAAAGCCTTACTCATCACCGTGTCCTCAAAGCCCTGTTTTATCTCATCCCTGTTCACTTCAAAAGTCCTACTTAGCACCACTGTCTCCAAGGCTCACCACCTGAGTCTTCTCTCAGTTCCATCAAACCAAGCTCCCTGCTACATCAGAACCTTTACCCATGTTGGATCCTCTGCCTGGCCCTTCCTTCACACCTCCCTGGATATTCCTTCCTGATCGCTTAGAGGCTGCTTAAATACTACCTCTTCTTAGGGGACTGGTTAGGGCTCTATTATTCTCTTCCCTAGCACCTGAACATGTCTTGCAGGTCATTTTTTAAATTTGGGATTGAGGGGCACCTGGGTGGCTCAGTCAGTTAAGCAGCCAACTTTGGCTTAGGTCATGATCTTGTGGTTTGTGAGTTCAAGCCCCACATTGGGCTCTATACTGACAGCTCGGAGCCTGGAGCCTGCTTTGGATTCTGTGTCTCCGTCTCTCTCTGACCCTCCCTGCTCACATTCTGTCTCTCTGTCTCTCAAAAATAAATAAATGTTAAAAAAAAATTTTTTTAATTGGGGATTGGTTTAAGTATGCATTTACTTGCTATTTTTTGTCCATCTCCCCCACTAGGCTTCAAATTCCATGAGGACAGATCCATATTCATGTGTTTTGTGCTAAGTACTTAGCACAAAGTTTGGCATCCAGGAGAAAATTAAAATGCAAAGACTGAATAAAGAACCCTACACACACACACACACACACACACACACACACACAACTGCCTAACATCAGGAGCAGGGAGAGACCCAGATGTGTTCTTGGGGAGCAACACAGAGCAATGAAGGCAGCACACAAACTGGCATAATCATGCAGGCCTGGCCTGGCCACTGGGAAAGTTACTTAACCATGACATTCCTCTGCCTCCTCCATAAAACAGGGATAGTATCTAATGTATACGGCCAGTGTGAGAACTGTGGGAAATGATTACTATCAAACGTCAAATATTTGCAAGCATCTATTCTAGGATCGGGAGACCGAATCTAGCCAACCAGTACCAGGCACCAATAATTACGTGGCTTATCTCGCTGAGTCCCCCCAGCAATGCTCTGAGGCAAGACAGATGAAGAAAAGAAAGCTCATGAAGACTCATAAACACGGCCAACCTCACAATGCTAAGTTGCAAAGCGGGGCCCAAATTTAGACACGTTTGACTCAAAATCCCCAGCTCTCAGTTTCCTTGTAATATTGCCTCTAGAAAGTTACAATTTCCCAAATGATGGCAGAAATGGAGTGCAGATGGGATGAAAAATAGAGCAGAGGAAATACAGCCAATAATACTATAATGATGGCATATGCTGACAGACTGTGACCTTCCTTACCTGGGTGAGCACTGAGTGGTGTATAGAATCTGAATCAATATGTTGGACACCGGAAACGAGAAAAAGGTGAGGGGGATGAGGTGAGAAACTATCAAGCAAGTTCCTGGACAATAAGTAAAGAAACTTGGAGGTTGGTAAATCACAGTAAAAAAGGAGGACAGGAGTCTCTGTTCAAATGAGATGCAAAAGATGCAGCAAATTTGGGGAGAGCCAGGTTTGAGGTATGGTTAGGAGGGGGCACAGTGTGGTGTGCTGTGCGAATAATGCAGGAGACAGGGAGGCTGAGTGCTCAAGGGCGTGGCCTCTCAGAGCAGACTGAGCATGCGACTCAAAACTGAAGCCTGGCTTCCCCTCTTACAGATAGTGTCACTTGGGGAAGTTTGGGTTTTGTTTTTCCAAGTTTATATTTAAATTCCAGTGAGCTAACTAACATGTCCTATTAGCCTCACATGTAGGATTTAGTGATTCATCATTCCCATGAAACACCCAGTACCCATCACCCAAGTGTCAAAAAGTAGAGTTTAACCTCTTTGTATCTAAGCTTCTTTACTGTAAAATGTGGATAACAAAGTATCTGTCACGGCACTGCTATATGAGGATTAAATGAATTGCTAACGAAGCCAAGATGGCAGAGTGGAAGGGAGCTCTGTAAACTTTGTCTTTCCCATCGATCGAACTGAGAAGGACATTGCTCTCATCTGCAAGAGCGGAAGGAGAAAATACGGACTCCAGAAGGAAGAGAACCTGAAGGATACCTGAGTGAGTGAGTGCGAACTGGGGAGATTGGAAAATGGGCCAGCCGGAGACGGGCAGGGGAGGTGGGAGCCCCAGTCCAATGCGAGGCAAGCGCGCGGAGCCCGAGCGACAAAGGGAAGAGACAGAGAGACTGAACACGCTCATAGTACTGTCGCTGGGGAAGAGGTAAAGAACGCTTAACTGTGCTTGGAGAAGCTCACTCCATAGATACCTGCTGGGCAGCCTAAATCTCGAACCCAGTTGGCGCAAGGGAAGGAACAGCTTCCAGCCCAGTGCCATCTTGGCAAGGAGTCGGCCACCACTGCAGTGGCGGTGTCAGGGGTGCTCACTTCGACCTCGGTTTTGGGAGTGGGAGCACGCACCTCATTTCCACAGCGCATCTCGCCCCCAGCATTGGCCACGCGAACCCTGAATCCCAGGTGCCAACAGGGGGGAGAAAATAGCCCCCACCTCTACATGATCCCTGCAGAGAGTTGGTGGCGGTGGAAACCAGGGTGCGCGCCCAGGCTACAGGAGCTCCCAGCTCATTTCCAGCAGCTCAGGCAACAGCTACGCCCTCATTCCTCCCCAAACAGTAATGCGATCCCTGCGAGGGGTTGGGTCTGCGATGGTGCACAGGCACATCACCTCCTGCTGCACATCTCACCTCAGGCAGGGGCAGCCGAAATCCCAGCCTGAGCCAAGACAAATTGATTCCTCCCCCTAGAAGCCAGCAACCAAAACAAAAACATCTCATGTGTGGTAGCATAAAAAGTACATGGACTGGAACTTTGAACAGAGGCAGGCCTTGAAAATACAACTTGGCTCAACCGCGGCAAAAGGAGATCGGACTCATTAGAATGGTCTACAGTTCTTGTTCAGCAAAGCTTGGTGAGACACCTGCCTATCTAATCTCTGCAGACACCAAGGCGGAGCCTCTGAGAGCAGTCTCCAAGACCTACCACATCAAACACCGCCTACCCAAGAGGGGGAGCTGCCATTTTGGGGGGTTCTTTTAGTTGTTGTTGTTGTTGTTGTTTTTGCTTTTTTTAATAATTTTTTTCTTTTTTTCTTCATTTTTTCTTTTCACTTTTTTCTTTACGTATTTGTTATTATTATTATTTTTTTTACTTAAATTTTTAAAAACTTTTACTCCTTATTTTTCTTTCTCCTTTCCCCCCCTTTTTTTTCTCCTTCCTTCTTTATATAGGAGAATATATCTCATCCCTACCGCTCCCCTCAACTGGTCATACACTTTTAGACTGTCCACTGTCCTTTGTTGTCTCTAACGCCCTTTAATTTTTTTTTAATTTTTTTTCTTCTTTTTCTTTATCTTTTCTTCTTCTCCT
>NC_043706.1:68991839-69084529 GCF_006229205.1 Suricata suricatta | reverse complement strand
GCATTTTATATACTGTTAAGTGAAACTGCAATACAATCTAAGTTTATTTTGGGAGTGTTTGCTGTATCATTGGATTTAATGAAATGTTTAGAGGTGCAGTAGGCATGACTTTGAGTAGATAATGAAAGAAAATGCAAAATGCTAATTGATTCATGATGTGGTTTCATCTTAGCTTGGGCAAACCATGCAGTATTTAATACATAGTAGCAGAATATTTACTATTGAAAAACAAATAAATAAAATAAAATAAAATAAAAAATAAAATTAAAAAATAAATGAATTGCTAACATAAGGCACTCAGAACAGTGTTTGGCACCAGGTGACCTCTGATAAAAAGTGTCTGCTGTCATCATTATGATCATTTGGTGGAGTGCCATGAAGAGGCCTGGATGAGCAATGATAAAGTAAGAACAAGGAAACACAGTAGGAAGAGAAAATTGGAAGGACACAATTGGGGGCAAATTCTGATAAGACTGGGGAAAAAGACATGGAGAGAAGTATCTAGTCTCAAAGGTTCCCAACTTTTGACATGGTTGTTTTGGTGCCGCAGGAGCACTCAGACTGATCTACCTCATGATGCTATATTCTGCCAACACTTTCAATGCTATAGAATAAATGTTTGTGTCCCCCGCCCCAAAATTCATATGTTGAAGCCTCATCCCTGATATAATGATACTTGGAGGTGGGGCTTGGGTGATGAAGAGGTCATGAAGGTGGAGCCTGCCTGAAAGGGATTTGTGCCCTTAGAAAGAATCCCCACAGAGCTCCCTCAGTCCTTCCACTCGACGAGGTCACAGTGGAAGACAGCTGACTGAGAACCAGGAAGCAGGGCCTCACCAGACACAGAATCTGTCAATGCCTTGACCTTGGGCTTCCCAGCCTCTAGAACTGTGAAAAATACTGTTGTCTATAAGCCACAAGCCTATGGTATTTTGTTACAGCAGCCCAAACGGACTAAGACATCCAATCAACACATCTAAACCGAAGTCATCTTCTCTTCGGAAAGACGCTTCTCTCCCCCATCATCCCTCATTTGAATCAGTGATACCACTACCCTACCATCCGCTCAGCCTCCCGGGCTAAAACTGGCAGGTCATCTTTGCTACCCATTTCCCTGAGCCCCCACGGGCAAAACAGCACCAAATCTACTCAATTCCTTTGAAACACACAACTATGCCCACTGACACTCTCCAAGTGTAAACAGTTATATCCTCTCATGTGGACAGTACAACATCCCTCTGGCCGATCTCTGCCTCCTTACTTTCCTAATCAGTTCTATGAACTCTCCTTAGAATCTCACACGGGCACGTCTCAAGTCGCCCTCTTCCTTATAAACAATCAATGACCCTCCACAGCCTGAAACTGCGTGTGATGCACCCGGCAGTGTCAGCTTCATTGCACATATTCAATATTTTCTCTCCCCCAACCTTTTTTCTGGCTTTCCAAACTTCTTTCTCCCCTTCCCCTTTTTCCTCTAAACAAACACACTACTTCTCATTCCTCATAAAACCCTATGCTTTCTAACCTCTCTTGTGCTGCTCCCATCTCTACAATTTTAATGCTGGAAAGAAGACCTGCACCCCCACAAAAAGAGGACTCTTCAGTGTACCCTTCATTTCTAAGCGCTGCCTATCTCCCTCCACCAACCGCGATGACTTTCCCAGTCACTACTGAACAAGCTTACCTCACCTCAGAGATTTTGTCATTCCTCGTTCTTATTTCTTCCAAGAAAAGACTGTTCTACTCTGGTCTTCATTCCTCACAGTGAAGTGTCAATGTCACCTCTTCAGAGTCAACCTTGCCCATCAGTCCCTTTCATGTGTCAAAATAACCAGAATTTTAAAAATAAATCTATTTGCAGCATACATAAAAGGCAAAGAGTTACTATCTTCATTAATATCTTTAATATACAAACACCACAAAAGTAATGTGGGAGGCTTTAAAGGTAAACATATTTGGATTCAAATCTGGTCCTGCTATGTCTCAGACTTAGGCAGGGCACTAACATCTCTGAGCTTCAATTTTGTCATCTATAAAATGAGCATAATACTCTCTAGGTCACAAGGTTACTGTGACAATTATAGACTGATGTCTACCACACACACACCTAGAATATACCAATTGTTCAATAATGGGGGATAGGATCAATATTGGTAGAAAAAGATTAATGGGGGGGGGGCGCCTGGGTGGCTCAGTCGGTTGAGCTTCTGACTTCGGCTCAGGTTTCATCTCATGTTTGTGGGTTCGAGCCCTGCGTTGGGCTCTGTGCTGACAGCTAGCTCAGAGCCTGGAGCCTGCTTCTGATTCTGTGTCTCCCTCTCCCTCTGCCCCTCCCCGCTCATGCTCTGTCTCTCTCTGTCTCAAAAATAAATAAAACATTTTAAAAATTTTTTAAAAAAGAAAAAAGAAAAAGATACTAGGCATACAAATTTTTCAATATGCAAAAACAAGGAACATCCAATTCATAAGAAAAAAAGAAATCTAGCAAAAATATCTAGTAAATATTCCTTAATAGAAATAAAACAATTATATATTAAAACAAAGTGCAGTTAGCACAAAATATCCAAGCATGTGTGTACACACACAATCCTGACACCAATTCCATGCATGTGTGTGTCTCTGAATATACAGCCATGCAATCCTGCAACACAAGCCGAGACTCCTACAACTCAGCTCAATTCTGATACTATCAACCTGGAGCATCAGATCCCACACGTTAAGGGCTCACTCCTTGTAAGACTGCATCCATCCTCCAGTTCAGAGGCCAGCTGCAAGTCCAAGTCATCACCTGGGCTTCTGACTGACTGGCTATAGATTGGAGATTTCAACAACCTCCTCTTTGGGTTCAATTAATTTGCTAGAACAGCTCACAGAACTCAGAAATATTTTACTTACTAGATTACTGGTTTAATATAAAAGGATGTGGGGCACCTGGGTGGCTCAGTTGGTTGAGCGGCCAACTATGGCTCAGGTCATGATCTCAGGGTTTGTGGGTTCAAGTCCCGCATTGGGCTCTGTGCTGACAGCTAGCTCAGAGCCTGGAGCCTGCTTCGGATTCTGTGTCTCCCTCTCTCTCTCTGACCCTCCCCTGCTCATGGTGTCTGTCTGTCTGTCTGTCTGTCTCTCTCTCTCTCAAAAATAAATAAAACATTTTTTAAAATCTCTAATATAAAAGGACGTAACTCAGGAATAGCCCTGATGGAAGCGATGCTCAGGGCAAGGTATGGATAAAGGGCACGGAGCTCCCGCGTTCTCTGAGCACACTACTATCCCCAAGTCTCTATCTATTCACCAACCCAAAATCTCCCTAAATCACATCCTTTTTTGTTTTCAAAGGATGCCTCATTACATAGGCATGATTGATTAAATGCATCCAACCTCCAAAACCTCTCCCCTCTCCAGAGGTTTGGGATGGGACGGAAAGCCCCCACCCTCTAATCACACAATTGATTCCTCTAGTGACCAGCTCCCATCTTTAGATGAACTAGGAGCCTTCAAAAAGTTACCATCAGCATGACAAGATATGTTTATTACTCTCATCAAAAGAAATTTCAAAGGTTTTAGGAGCTCTGTGTCAGGAAAGGGGGACAAAGGCCAATATTTTTTCTTATTATAAATCACAATGTCACAGCACAATCGTGATTTTATCACGACACCCAATACTCACCCTCCTATACACACAGATGGAAGTAAACTGATAATATGAACTATGCATTAAAAATCCATTAAACTGTTTCTATCTTTGAGTCAGAAATCTTATCCCTTGGATTTTTCCTAAAGAAATTATCTCAGATACATAAAAGATACATGAAACGTTTCTATCCACATTGTTTATAGCACTGCAAAAGTGTAAAACAAAAGCATAATGGTAATTATTGAAAGTTTCCACTTAATGAGTGAGTGATTCTTGGCAGACAAAACTGGGTTAGTGTACATTGTACACAACTGTCTTTACTCCTCATGGCAACCTTTAAAGTAGGTACTATTAATAACTCCTTACTTGCAAAGAAACTGAGGCTTAGAGAGGGTAAGTGAGCAGTCCAAAGGCATCAGTCACAGGACATCGGTTGCAGAGCCAAAACCAATCCTAGGACAATCTGACTCTAGGGCGAAGATTTTTACCACTGAACTACAGTGTTTCTACTCCATGGACACTCTGTCTTCTAAAGAAGATTATGAAAACTATGTAATAATATGGGGAAATACCTCTGATTAAAGAATGCAGATTGAATTTGTATTAAAACTATAGTTATGGGAGATTTTAATTCCACTAATTTTATTTTATTAGTGGAGTAATTTAATTCCACTAAACTGAAAGAACTACCTAGAAGGATACATACATCCATCCTTGCTGTTAGCAGTATTTACAAACAGTAGTCGGTGGTGAGGTTACTTTTTCTTGTTTTTCTCTATTATCCAAATTATTTGTAACATGTGTTTATTATTTTTATAATAAGGATAAACATATAAACATGATTACTATTCTACCTGGACTTTAGTAATTTCACAGTTGTGGATGGGGGTGGGGGGATTAAGAAGAACTGTATTCTATTCCTTAAGTATTGGGCTAAAGTTTCTTGCCTTTGAAGACAGTTCATCTTGTTGTGAGAAAAAACTGCTACTCACCTTCATTGCATCTACTGTTTCAGAAAGTGTGACACCTCTTAGTAAATTATTTCTACATGCATTATAGGACATTGTTTAGAATGGAAGCTCTAGAATATGGATGATTAAAATCCAAAACAGAAGCTATCACTAACTTATCCGTGGAACCTTGGACAAACTATGTCAAGACCTCAGTTAATGTTACTCACCTTTAAAGGCTGTCCTAAGCATCAAATGAAATAATGAATGTAAATTTTTCAGCACAGTACTTGCCTATGGTAAGCACTCAATATATGTTCACACTTGTTATTCACAAGTAAAGACACCTTTCCAAAAATATCACTCTGGCATGTGAGAAGTTATCAAACAAAGAAAAGGTAAATATTCTCATATTGTTTCCAACATTCTGATAATAGACACTAGATCTTTCAGAGATCACATAAAACTTGCAGAAGAAATGGTACAAGTCATGCAATTGTCATACTAGGAAGAGTTTGCAACATGCCCTTCCTACCAATCAGAGTGCTAGATGGCCTCCTCTTATGGTCGCCTTCATCAATTACCTGCTCCTTGGCTAAATGGCAGCCTCGTCCAGCATAGGCTCATTGCTAGGCTCAGATGGAAAACCTGGGTTCTTTCCCATGTCTAAGAACAACCTGTTCTATGACCTTGGGAAAACCAATTCAATTACTTAGGCCTTCCGTTTCTTTTTCTCTGCCAGAGCAAATAATAATAATGATAATGATACTAACAACAACAACAAACGAAATTTTAAAAAGAAGGAAAAATTCTCTTTTAAATACCGCTGCCTGTAGTTAATGGCCCAGCTCCGGACAAACTGATACAACACCTAGGGCCAAGGCTGGGAAAGCAAGAATGGAGAAAAGCGAAAAGGAGGCGTTCCCTGGACACCATCCCTCCCCGCTCGCCTCTACAGTCTGCAGTATGCCCTCTCACCCAATTCGAGGGTTCCTAGGGGCTGCCTCTCGTGGGTTGGACAGTCACAAAAACAGAGAGAGGTGGAAACCAAGTCAGACCCTAAAAGTAGAGTGGCTCCAGAAAGCGGGGAAGGAATTACACCAAGATGCAAGGAAATCAGCCTGCCGGCCGCCACCGACACAAGCAGGGTAGCACTCCCGGCGGGGTGCCCACAGGCCTGGGAGTCTGGGTTGCACCAGGAGCAGACAGGGCAGCCCCCAAGCTCACCATACTCCTGGGGCTCCGGGTCGGGCTGGAAAGTGAAGTGAGCCACCTGCCGCGTCAGTGCCTCATCCCCAGTGACCGAGACGGGCTGCAACAAGGCCCGCTGCAGTCCGGTGCCTCGCAGCCGAAGCCACCGTCCCTCTGTCCCGACAGCACGCAGCCCCAGCAGCTTGCCCGCAGTCGCCGCAAACGCCGCCATCCCCACTTGCAGCCCCGGGTTACAAGCTACGCTGCCGCACTCTGCCGGCAGGGAGGGCGGAGCACCGAGGAGACTTCTGCATTGGTTGGATCCAAGGGGCGGACCCATGAAACGGACCAATCCAAGTTCGGAATTCGGGGGTGGGAAAGGCGACGAGCGGGGCCCAGAGGGTTTGCCTGTAGTGCGCATGCGGAACAGGAGCCCGGGCGGGGACGAGCGGGCAGGTGAGCTCCAATGAAATTGTTCCTGGAGGCGGAGTCTTCTCAAAGTCACTTGAGTGGGCTCGCAACCGGAGGCGTGTCTGTAATGTGACACGCTAATCCTAGATTTGATCTTTTCCGGTGTCATTTTCATTGTTACCTCCGTTAACTTTTTTAAGATTTATACTTTCTTTTAAAATGTAACCCTTTTTCCTCCTCTTCTATTCTTTATCTGTATTATTCTATAAGTAAAAGATGGAAAGGGCTACTGATTGGCTTTGATTATTGGTTTTGTGTTTCAGAAAACGGGGAATCACTGCTTAAAGCTTCCGCTCTTTTTCCAAGTCCTCCTTGAATGCTTAGTAAGTATGTATACATTTTTACTGATTTCGTTTTCTCAGGATTTAGAGGAGAGTTGAAGAGTTAACTAGATTTCATCCTATAAATCCACCTAATAGCAATTCAGATGCATTTTTGCCCAGGTGCAATGAAAATGGACCTGATCGGCTTACTCTAGCTTAGAAACTTGGAGAATTCGAATTGTCAACTTACATTTCTAATAATCAGCTTCAAAAATTTTCTTTTTAAAAAACCAGATGTTTGGGGCGCCTGGGTGACTCAGTCGGTTAAGCGTCTGGCTTTGGCTCAGGTCATGATAACACGGTTCGTGGGTTCGAGCCCCGCGTCGGGCTCTGTGCTGACAGCTAGCTCAGAGCCTGTTTCAGATTCTGTATCTCCCTCTCTCTCTGGCCCTTCCCTGCTCGCACTGTCTCTCTCTGTCTCTCAAAAATAAATAAAAGACATTTAAAAAATGTTTTTAAGCCAGATGTTTAAAAGGATACTTTCCCTGCTCATGAATGTAAAAATCACAGTAAAATGTGACAGACAAAAGTGAAAGTGTTTCCATCAGATGAAGATGGAAGTGGGCAAGGACAAGCCCAAAAACAATTTGGAGAAGTCTGGGAGAAAATGAAGAGAAAGGTAAAGGGGAAAAGATTGTTCCTCTTTGTTATTTTTGGCCTCCCAAACTATGTTTGGTTTTACATGGAAGACAAGGGACGAGAGAGAGAGAAGAAATGGGATGAGAAGAAAGGGCGGGAGATGCACCAACTGTCTGTTTTCTGATTGCAAGAGAGAGAAACAAATTAAAAACTACTAGAGGAAACCAGAATTATATCCATTATTCCTTAACTCCTACACCAAGCTCAAAAATGCAACCTATGGGGTATTTTTAACTTGGCTTTTCTTAGTGTTTACTTCTGTTTAATGGTGTGTGTGCTGTACTGTGTTTTTCACTTTTATGTGCGTGACGGTATTTTTTATTATTTTTTTAACAGAGAAGTAAAATAAAATAAAATTACATTACCAAAGTCAAATTTTCATTAAAAAGAGAGAGAGAGAGAGAGAGAGAGAGAGAGAGAGAATAAAGTGCAAGAATAAAAATCAATCCAGCTTTATTTTCTCAGTTGGCTAATAGTCTAAGGAGCTGGGGTACTGAGATGATTTCAACCTGGGAGAAAAATAATAAAAGGACTAGTGAGAATGTATTGAGCCCTTGCTGTGAATGAGCCAAAGACAAGCTGCCTTTGAGACAAATATGCTCAACATATAATCTTGCCATTAAGAATGTTCTAGTTGCCTTGATAATAAACTATTAATAATGAAAAGTCAAAAATATTTTTTAAAATGTTCTAGTTGGTAGGCAAAGGGGGCAAATTACATGACAACCACATATGCAAACAGTAATGATTTCTGTTTTTAGAAGTCAAGAATGCTTCTAGAAATAATGCTGAGCTGGACCTAAAGACAAGTAGAAATTAGCAGGCAAACTAGGGAGGGAAAGGTATTCTAGACAAAGAAAAAAAAAAAAACATACAAAAGCTAACTGGGCCAGAAGGAGCAGAGTGAATTCAAGAAAGAGAAATCAGTTTGGTAGCTGCTAGATTGGGGGGTATAAAGATTAACAGAAGTCGGAAAAATAAATTAGAGGGAGATTTTCAAGGTCTTCATATACTGGTCGAAGAAGGATGGACTTAACAACTACATATAGTCAGGAACAACAAGAACACCCAAGCAAAAAAAAAAAAAAAATTTTTTTTTAATTTTCTCCATCCCCACCAAACCCTCTGCCTGGTAACCATGGAAATGTCTACGTTACTACAGTGGGACCCACCCTGGCCACATTTCATTGATATTAAGTTGGGAAATTGTCATTTTCTGGGAATTTTAGAAAGTTATTTTGGAAAGACAGGGTATCTTTAAATGCCACCGGGAGATGCAAAACTTGAAAGTTTTCAGAAATCTGGTGGACCAGAAAACATGAAAAATATGACTACATTTGGGTTCTTGTCACTATTTGGTCCTGAAGCCTATGTAGTTTCAGGTCCTAGGTTTCCATGAGACTATGAGATGCCATGATGCCCTAAAAATAGATTCTCCTGTATAATATCTACTTCGAATTATGTTTCTGGAATCTTACCTCCCTGAACCCCTATAGAACCCATGACTCTGGTGGGAACACAAGAAGTTGCTCGTCATTCTTCAGAATGACTCATGGCTGATTCTCTGTCACTGAGCTTCACTACCTGTACAGTCTTGTACCTGGTTGAACTCAGCTTGCTTTTGGAACCCCTTCATGTGCAGCAACATAATATTTTTTGTATTATATCCTTATGTCCTGGAACCTGTTCCCATTCATACTTGACCAGAGGCATCAGGGACACAAGTTGCGAAGGGCTCAAATCCTCGCACTCGAATTTTAAAGTAGAGGGGCACCTGGGTGACTCAGTCGGTTAAGAAGCCAGCTTTGGCTCAGGTCATGATCTCACGGTTCGTGGGTTCAAGCCCGGCGTCTGCTTCGGATTCTGTGTCTCCCTCTCTCTCTCACCCTCTCCTGCTCATGCTGTCTCTCTGTCTCTCAAAAATAAACATTAAAAATAAATTTTTTTAAATAAAGTAGATTATAATGTTGATGGCAGAAACAATAATTTGAGAAAAGAGTTTGTTTAAAGACTAATTTCTAAAAAAAAAAAAAAAAAAGACTAATTTCTTAGTATTAAACTTCAAGTACCTGAATGACTTAGGGCACAAACTTCATGATCTAAACAAAATATTATAAAAAAGCATGCTAATTTAAGAGCCAGTGTTCCCACCTTCCATGGAAGCAGAGCCACAGAACATAGAAGAACTGTAGGTGTCTTGCTTTGTAGATAGACCGAGGAGAAGCACAGAGCCCCCAAACTCCCACCATGGGATGGCATTTGGAACAGCGGAATGCTTTTCTTACATGGCATCAAGGTCCAGAGAACTTAAGAAGGCCTAGCAGTCAGAATGATAAGGTATTTGTATCCAGAATATGCTTTTTAAAAATTCTTAAAGTCAATAATAAAAGATAAGTTACCTAAGTAAAAAATAAACAAAGAACTCATCCATTGAGAATAGGAATGCAAAATGACACAGCCACCTTGGAAAACAGTTTGAAGGTTTCTCATGAAACTAAAATACTCTAGCCATACAACCCAGCAATCACACTCCTTGGTGTTTACCCAAAGGAGATGAAAATGTATACCTACACAAAAAACTGCCCACAAATATTTATTGCAGCTTTATTCATGATTGCTAAAATTTGAAAGGAGGAACCAAGATGTCTGTCAGTACATGGATAAACAATTGAATTGGATTAATAAACAGTGGTAAATCCAAACAATGCAATAAATTTAGTACTAAAAAGAAATGGGCTATTGAGTCCTGATAAGATATAAAGGAACCTTAAATGTATGTTATGAAATGAAAGAAGCCAGTCACATCTTATACAATTCCATTTATATGGAATGTCCAGCATCGGCAAATCTGTAGACACAGTAGATTCATGGCTTCCTGGGGCTGGGGAAAGGGGGTAAGAAGGAGTCGCTGCTTCTGAGTATGGAGTTTCTTTTTGAGGTAATGAAAATATTCTAAAATTACATAATGGTGATGGTTGCACAACTTTGTGAATGTACTAAAAACCAGTGAATTGTACAATAAAAGAGTGAACTTACTAATATTTAAGTATGTTTCAGCAAAGCTATCGTTTAAAACTTAAGTTATAGGAAAATAATGGAAGTTCTATTTGTACAGCCACATATGTGGTTTAGGAGACTGACTCCCCTACAGCATGTGTTCGACGACACGCGTGCTACTTCATAGACTGAAATTAGTTTCAATTCAGGGCTGGAAATACTTAGATGGAAGAGCTCTATGCTTGCTTTGCTGATTACCACATGGAATAATCCTGTCAGGATCATTCTAAAAAGACCATTCTAAAATTCAAAATATAGTGAAAGCCAATGTGTTTGTTTCCCAGGGCTGCTGTAACAAAGTACCGCAAACTGGGTACAGAAAGTCCTTGTCCCACCGTTCTGAAGCTGGAAGGTGTTGGCAGAGCCACTCCCTATGAAAGCGGTCAGGCAATCCTCCCTTCTCTTCTCCGAGCTTCTGGTGTTTTACCGACAATCTATGGTGTTCCTTGGTTTGCATAAATCAATCTCTGCTTTGTCCTCACAAGATGTTCTCACTCACTGTTCTTCCTTTCTTGTCTCTGGCATCTTCATAGGGCCATCTTGTAAGAACACATCCAGTTCTATTGGATCATGAGCCCACCCTACTCCAGTATGATCTCACCTTACTTAATTATGTCTCCAGCACTGCTATTTCCAAATAAGGTCGTGTTCTGACTTGCTAGGTACACAGGAGGATAGGTTCAACATAACTTTTGGGGGATGGGCACAGTTCATCTATAATAGCCAGAGATTTTGTGGTAGAAACAAAGCCGAATAGATGCTTTCTGGAGATGCCTGCATTATTAAAGGGTTTTTGTACATTGTTTAATAGATTTCTTCCAATACAGAGTTCTATGATTTGGGGTAGAGTTAAAGAAACTAGAGATGTTTGGTCTACTTAAGATTTTTTTCTACTAAGATTTTTAAAGTGATATATTAATTCTCCTTAAATGTTTAGTGGCTCCCTTGTAGAAAAAGGACTAAATTTGCTGTTTGGCCCCAGAGAAAAGAACAAGAAACAGGAGAAGCAAACTCCCTCTCTGTATAAACAACCTCTTGTTAAGTAGATTGTCTTGGGATGTAATGAATTCTCTATCATTAGAGATAGGCAGGTACAGGTTGGATGAACACTGTTGGAGGAGCCTCTTGGGAGGGCTTCTACTTCATTTAGGAGTTGTTTAAGGGCTTTCTAATTTTAAGAATCTGACTTTACTCTTCACTAGTGTGCATTAAAAGCCTTGCATGTGCCAGGCAGTGTGTCTTAATGAACATTAATTTAAGTCAACCAATGGGTCTAAGATTCCTGTACCAGCCAGCATATGAATGATCCCTTTTTCTGCTCTTCTCAAGCATCCAGACAACTTCTCTCTGGCTTCTCATCTCCTGCAGGGGCTTCAGATGCATTTGTGATCAGTCTTTCAGGAACCTGAACCATCTACCTGGATAGAAATCTTATGAGTAGACACCACAGAAACGTGTCATCTTTCAAAGTGACATTATCTGGCATTTGTGCTCAGCCTGGTGGAAGGATTTAGATACAAATGATGGCTCAGAATATTGCTCCAAATATTGATATCTGCTTGTGTGTGTAACAGGCAGAGCCACTCATCCATAAACAAAAATATATGCCAGCTTGATTTTTTAATGTTTATTTATTTATTTTGAGAGAAAGAGAGAGAGAAAGGGCAAGTGGGGGTGGGGGGAAGCAGAGAGAGAGGGAGACAGAGAATACCAAACAGACTCCACCCTGTTAGCACAGAGACCAAGGGAGGGATCAAATTCACAAGCCGTGAGATCATGACCTGAGCTGAAATTAAGTGTTGGACGCTTAACCAGCTGAACCACCGAGGTGCCCCTTGATTTTTTCTTAATTCCCAGCATAATTTGTAATTATTTCCAGGTTTCTAAGAGCCTAATTGAAGTTATTGCATACATAATCATGAGTACTGGGACCAAAAGAGATTTCTGACACCCATACTTCACCTTGAGTCTATTTTTGTTGTTGATGTAACTTTTACCCATTTATCTCTACTCCAGGCCTAATGAGTAAGAATTTCTCAGTGTGGAGTTAAGGTCATGATTTCACAGTTCATGATATGGAGCTCCCTGTTTCTCTGTACCTCCCCCACTTACGTGTGCTCTCTCTCTCTTTCTCTCTCTCTCTCTCAATAAATAAATAGATACATGCATACTTTAAAAAACATTTAAAATCATAGAACATAGAAAAGTCATAGAACATGACTCCTAAGCCCAAGCCAAGTACTTTACATGGTGTTTAGCTACTCTAACCTATTCTAACTCTTCAGGAAGATGTCAGTTATATGCTTGGTGAAGGACAGTACATTTGTCCACAGCATGATGCATAAGTGTAATCATATGTTACTATTATAGACTTACATGATTTTCAACCCAAATTTTGGATACTTCTCAATTTTTGCTTAAGACATACTAGATGCAGCTCTCCTCTGTGGGGGCAGTATGAAAACCTTTACATGCATATTTCAATCTTTTAAAACAACTTCATGAACAAGGTCTTACAATCCTCATTTCCAGGTGAGTAAACAGGCTCAGTAGGATTCATTGAGCAACCCCAGTTGAAGCAGCATAAAACATTCTAATCTTTGTTTTTCAGATTTCAAGACTTTTATCCTTATGTTTCTCAAATGTATTTTGTAGAATAATTTCTAAACAACTTGTTCAAATTTCAGATTTCCTGAACCCCACACTGAGAAATTCTTACTCATTAGGTCTGGAGTAGAGCATCTGCATTTTTAATAAGCTTTCCCTACCTGGTGTCTTTGATAAGATTGGTCCACATATCGTATAGACAAACGCTATAAATTTCAAACAACCTTGCTATATGCTATGTTCCCTGTCTAGAGAAGAACAGCTACCACTTTACCCCCAGTTAGGGTTATTTAGTTACAAGCTACTGAAATCACCTCTAGCTCCTTTAAGTAGAACTCTCATTACTTTAGAAGATACGGGATGGCTCCCGAAAACTGAGGAAAAAGAGCTGACACCAGTGCAGACCAAGAGACCCAGGTAACAGGAGGTAATTTAGAGACGTACAAAGATATTAAAACCTCTAGCTTGAATTGACTCACCTGTCAAGATTCTGTCAAGATTTAGTTCCTCAGGGAGAGAATCTGGTTAGCCCACATTAGTTCACTGTTACTCCTTGACTAAAGAAGAGAGGGTATCCTGTCGACCTATACTGTATAAAAAGAAAAACGATGACCCAAGCATAACTCAAGGAACTGCTACCAACCAAATGGGGAAATGGTACTTAGAAGCCAACAAAAGATCTAACGACCATAAAATCATCCTGCCTGGAAAGTGCCTGCGTGGTCCCTCCAGTCAAGAAAATTTCACCAAAAAGTCCTCTCTTTGAATTCTTCACTATGGAACATAGTTCATTATGTTCATTCCTGGAACATAATCACAAAAAGAGTACTTTAAAATGCTTCTCAATTTCTGCAGAATAGTGGTGGCTTCATAAATTTGAATCCCTGTACATCTTTTCCTAAAAAAAAAATAGTAAAGGGAAAGCAAATTAAACACACAAAATGTAATCTACAGAAGAGTTAGAACACAAGAACATACAAAAATCTACAAACTCCAGATTCATGTGTAAGTGAGGAAATTTAAAACTTACCATTGGCTCACAGAGATGGAAGGAGTTTAGGAAAAGCTTTCCAACTTGTTTTATGATGACAGCATTACCCTGATATTAAAATCAGAGAAAGACATGATGAGAAAGGAAAACTAAAACAAATATTCTTTGTGGACATAGACCCAAAAATCCTCAACAAAATTCTGGCAAATATAATAAAGCAATATATACAAAAAGATAGTAATCATGACCAAATGGAGTTTAACATGGAAATGCAAGGTTGGTTTAACATTTAAAGATCAATCAGTTATATTGACCACACCAACAGACTAAAAAAAAAAAAGTGTTCCTTTCAACAGAGGCAGTAAAAGCACAGACAATCAAAAGGCAGAGATTGTCAAACTAGATAAGAAAACAAAAACCCAGGTAAATGCTGTCCATATATGACACACTTTACATTCAAAAACATGAAAATAAAAGAATAGAAAAGATGTGTCATGCAAACAACAACCAAGAAAGGTACAGTGGCTGTATTAATATCAGATAAAATAAACTTTAAAGCAAACAAAATTACTGAGGATAAATAGGGACATTTTATAATGATAAAAGTCAATCCATCAGGAAGATAAAACAATTACAGACATATATGCAATATAAACACAGAACACAAAACACTCAAAGCAAACATTAATGTAAATGAAGGGGAGAAACAGACAATTCAACAATAACAAAGACTTTATACTCTGCTTCCAATAATGGAAAGAACACCTAGTCAGAAAATTAGCAAGGAAATAGATGACTGACTGGCATGCAACTCTTCGACTCTTAATCTCGGGGTTTTGAATTCAAACCCCATGTTGTGGGTAGAGATTACTTATAAAAAGAGAGAGAGAGAGAGAAAAGAATCAAATTACCAGAATCAGAAATGAAACAAAGAAAACAGTATCAAATAGAAGGAATGACAAGGATTTAAAAATGGTTAATAGTTGTATAATTATAAAAGTTATCCTTTCCAGAGCACCTGGGTGGCCCAGTCAGTTAAGTGTCTGATTCTTGGTTTCAGCTCGGGTCATGGTTTCATGGGTTTGAGCCCTGCATCAGGCTCTGCGCTGGCAGTGTGGAGCCTGCTTGAGTTCTCTCCCCTCCAACTCTCTCTCTGCTCCTCCCCGACTAGTGCTGTCTCTATTTCTCTCGAAATAAAAATAAAACTTAAAGTTATCCTTTCCATTTCTTAATTCCATCAAAATGCAAATGGTTGTTTACAAAATTATAACATTGTACTTTGGGGTTTATGATGCATTCAGGTATAAAACAGATGACAATAGCATAAAGCATGGGAGTACATATGGGATGACACTGTTCAAATTTCTTAGTTTGTATGAAATGATCTGATATTAAGTCTAAGCAGACATTGATATGTAGAGTCTTTAATCAATTTTGAGTTGATTTTTGTGGATGATGTAAAATAATGGTTAAACTTCATGCTTTTGCATTTGGCTGTCCTATTTTCTCAGTGTCATTTCTTAAAGAGGCTATCCTTTCCCTGGTGTATATTCATGGCCATATATGCATGGCCGTTTTTGAACTCTCTGCTTTGTTACATGGACCTATGTGTATGTCTTATGCCAATACCATATTGTTTTGATTAACAGTGATATGTAAAGAGTGAGTGTTGCAATCCCTAGAGCAACCACTAAAATATCTTTCAAAGAGGTGCAGCTAAGAAGTTAACAAAAAACTGAAAATGAAATAAATATTTAGTTAACCCCAAAGCAAGAAAACGTCCTAAAACATTATTGATAATGGTTGTCATACTGAAAGCATCATTATCATGTTATAAAAGAAAAATGACTACATAAATAGAGTAGAGCATACTCTATAGAAAATATATAGTATAGACTAAGTTAACTATTATATATTACTAAGGCAGTGAAAGAAATTGGTTTAAATGCCAGTCCTTCTATCTCTGGTTGTATGACCTGGGGTGTATAAATCACTCTGAGTCTCACAGGGAGAACATTAAAACGGACCTTAGAGGGATGCCATGTTGATAAAATCACAGAACACATACAAGAGGCTGATACACAGCAGTCGCTCAATAAATATCTGTTGAACTAATTAGCTAATTAACATATAAAAAAAGGTTTAATACAGGGCCTGGCCCATAAAATATCTAATAAATATTAGCTATGATTATTTTCATTAACAACTTACAATTATGGGTTGTAGTAACTTGGTCAAGGCACCAGGTGGCATGAGATAATAAAAATTATTGCCACTTGATAATGTTCTTCAGAATACAATTGTATAATGATTTGCATGTTACATCCGTTCATAAAAGGTTGAGATTTAAATTTCCTAAGCCAACATATAAATTTCAAAATGCCGCTATTAATTCATCTTCTGGTAACAATTTCATGTCAGTATTTCAGTGGATCTGCCTTTGCTTCTGTCCCATATGATGTCTCAAGCCCCAAATATTACACACATTATTTTATTTTATCATAAAACTCACCTAGGAGGTAGATACTAACTCTAGGTTATAGATGAGAAAACTGAAGCTTAGGGAACAAATGTGATTCAAGCCAAACCCTGACATAAATGTTTTTAAGAATTAGGTTACATTGACTCACATGGTCCTTAATTCTTCTAAAGAAGAATGAATAAAGAAATAGCTAAAGTAACTTTTTCCAGCAAAATCAAATAAGCAATCTCCATGTTTATTATACTTTATAAGCTTGCATGTGGATGTACAACATTGAATTTAACATACTATAATTTTTAAGTGAAAGCTTATTAACAATGCAAAATATTTATATAATACTCCTATCAAAGAGTCTTAAAATTCTTTGTGGTTTAAAAAATTAATATATAGTAGAGTAGATAGGCATCACAATTTTCCATTTATAAATGAAAGAACCTCGAGACATATCATTTAATAGAAGTCACTCCCTCCAAATCCATCTTGAAGTTGGTTTCAGAGTACTCAAATGCCTGGTATCCAACACCAAACTAACATTTACTTATTTTCTCTTTCATTCAACAAATATATACTGAATCCTCTGTGGGGACTCATATAAACCAGACACAGATAGCTCCCTCTAAAGCCCTCATCTCTGGGGTGAAAGAATCATGTTATAGAATAATTTCTGGACTGGCTTGCACAACTGAAGACCATCTACCATTTCACTGGCATCATGGCTGCTTCTTCCTGGTCAGGTGATGCCATCTGACTTGTCAGCAATGTCTGTCATCCTGAGGGAGATGCATTACTGAACCTTGATAAGGTCCTACCTTAGGGCCATGGGATGGGAGAATAGGAAGATGGATAGTTACTGCTACGTCCTTCCCTAGGTGTAGTTCACCAACTAATATAGACCTTCTTACCAATTTTTAAAACATTGGAAATATGAATAAATTAGGATGGATATAGACAAACTGCTACAGAAATCATTCTGCCATCCCTGCAGAATGCAGTACAAACTAGAAAGAAATGACACCCTTAAAGAATACAGCAGTGTTTTTCAGTGTAGATCCTTACTCCTACATCATAATCAGCTAGAATGCAAGATGGGAAATCTTGGACTCTACTCCATATCTACCAAGTTAGTAGCACATCCCAGATTGGGCCTGGGAATTCCCAGTGCATTTTTAACGGGCTCATTAGGTGACTGTGATGTAAAGTAGAAAAGTAAATATTGGAGATTTCTGGGGCACCTGGGTAGTGCAGTCAGTTGAGCATTCAACTCTTAGTCCATGCTGATGGTACAGAGCCTTCTAGGGAAGGGTGCTGAGTCTACTTGGGATCCTGTCTCTCCTCTCTGCCCCTCCCCCACTTTGTGCACATTCTCTCTCTCGCTCTCTCTCTCAAGTTTTTTTTAACTTTAAAATTTTTAAATATTGGAGATTTCTTTTAGGCAAAAGAATTAGGGAAGGCTCTAAGAAGACAGTGGCACTGTAGCAGGACCTTGAATACAGGACGAGGACATTCCAGATAGGAAAACAATAACATGGAACAGGGCAAAGAACACAAGACAATTCATAATAAAAAACAGTTGGAGTGGCCCCTCACAGGCAGGTCAGAAGACCTGTAAAGGTCATCTTACAGAGTCTGGACTCTGCTTCACAGCGTCAGATGAGTTATAGTTATGGTCCTGATGAGAGCAATCATGGCCTGAGCCAGGTGTAATGAAATCCGATACCACCCCAATCCACTGGCTTATTTTCCTTCTTCACAATTCTCTTAAGCTTTAATGAACTCAAACAGGGCTTTCTTTTGTTTAAAAGAATCATAAAATATTAGAAGAAAGATATTAGCAAGTATGGTGATTTTCACACTAAGCTCTGGCATTCAACAGGCTAGTCAAGGGGGGCTCTGGGTCTCCCTATCTTATTTAAACAGCTTAACTTCTAGTTTGAATAAACTGCTTTAAATATGCCAGACACCAGAGGAGAAGGGGACGTGGGCCCTGACTAAAGCAATGGTTCAATCAGTGACCCTACAAGTCTCTTTGCCATGGAAAAATTCTCCTATATATGACCCCAATGACCCTGTAGAAGATTGCATCTCACACCACAAACATCTCAATAGGTTTTAACTTGTCTAAAATCTCATTCCACAAAGAAAACTCTCAGCCATATCAGAGGATTCTCCAACCTCATTTTCCTTGGTGCAGTTAAGTCACAAGTGAAACAGCATATGTAAAGAGTGAGAGTGGGGGCGCGTGGGTGGTTCAGTCAGTTAAGCATCCGGCTTCGGCTCAGGTCATGATCTCATGGTTCATGGGTTCAAGCCCCACGTCGGGCTCTGTGCTGACAGCTAGCTCAGAGCCTGGAGCCTGCTTCAGATTTTGTATCTCCCTCCCTCTCTGACCCTCTCCTGCTCACCCTGTCTCCTTCTCTCAAAGAAAAAACAAACAAACAAACAAACAAAAAAACATTTAAAAATTTTTTAAAAAAAGAGTGAGTGTGGCCTGCTCATCCTATGACTGTCCAGGGTCAGCTGGCCTTTGGAAGGCTGGCTGGGATCATTGCTCTCGACAGGGTTTATTTTTCTTTAGAGTAATAAAGTGCTCAGTAGAGATAAGTAAACAAGGAAACTTACTTTGGCAAAAGCAGTGAGATGGCAGAAAATCCAACTCTTTAAAAGATGGTTGAGCTAGATCAGTGGTATTAGCATATAAAATAATCATTTCTAAAGAAAATATTATACAGATATATTTGCAATTACACTACATGGCTTTTAAAACATATGTATAAAGCAGTTTATTCAAACCAAAAGATACCAAGCTACTCCAGTTAAACAAGACAGGAAGACTCTTAGATTGATGACTGCTAACCTTGAATTGACATTCAAGATCTTTCAGATAAGTCAAGTACATTTTGGCTTCTCACACAGTCACATTGGGTCAGATAGAGAAGCAGGTTAATAAGAATAAGCAAATGGGCCAACCATGATGACACTCTTCTTCAGTTGGCTTCTGCTCAGATATAGTCCTAAAATTGTTATCTTAAAGGAAGGAAGAAGTGGGGTGCCTGGGTGGCTCAGTTGGTTAAGTATCCGGCTTCAGTTCAGGTCACGGTTCGTGGGTTCGAGCCCCGCGTTGGGCTTTGTGCTGAAAGCTAGCTCAGAGCCTGGAGCCTGTCTTCAGATCCTGTGACTCCTTCTCTCTCTGACCCTCCCCTGCTCACGCTGTCTCTCTCTCTCAAAAATAAATAAAAACATTTAAAAATTTTTTTAAAAAAGGAAGGAAGAAGTGACATTCTAATCACTAGACTTTTCCCAACTGTCATCTTTATAAACTGATATAAAACATCTGACACTTTTGCCTAATTATTATTTCCTTTAGTCTGCCATCTCTCTTTCCTCTACCACTCTCTTATTTCCTCCAGAGGTTCCGTTTCCGCATTCCACACATCTAAATGTGAGCATCCTGAATTCAGAGCTCTGCCCTTGGACTTCCACCTCTGTCTCTCCTAGATCTCACTTTTTCCTACTATCCCTGAGTGGTAATGGTAGCTCTCCTTCTTGAAGATCTACTGTGTGCCAAAGAGCATTAAGCACTTTACATGAATTTTCCCTGACCTTCACTGAAATTCTGTTAGTTCATGACAATTCTTACCATTCTCCAATGAATTAAGTCAGAGGTTCGGGGAGTTCATTCACTTCCATTTGGACATACATCTACAAATGAGATTCCTTGGATTCAACCCCAGGTAACCTTGAACCAAATGCCTGACCTTTTCCCATGATGATTGTCAGGTGAGGTTCAACACTACCTACAACAGAATAGAATTAGCAAAGATACAGCCAGACAGATCAATGGACATAAAAGAAAGTTCAGAAAAGTCCCAGTCATGTATAAGAGATGATATATGACAGACGTGGTATTTCACATGAATGAGAAAAACCGGGTTTTCCAACAAATCATATTTCCAGCAAATGAATTAAATGATATTTTGACATGAAAATTTTAACACTTCCTACTTCATGCCATATCAAAATTCCAATTGGATTAAGATTTTTGATGTAAAGAAACAAACTATAAATATTTACTTACATTTTATATACAGATATATATATATCACATATACTTTTGTTTTCTGTATTGATTTGTATTTTCTAGATACATATCTACAGAACACAGAGGAAGAAAAAGGACTTACACTTGCAATACATACCAGCAAAGGTGGAAAGCGTAAAGGAATTAGTGGGAGGTTCAATTGCCAAACACATAAAACTTCCACAGGGGGGAAAAATCTCTTAAATATATAGCTCTGGGCTTATGCAGTCCCCTCCATGCTGCTGGCTTCTTATGTCTTTTTATAGTTGGTTATTTTCCTATTACTATCGTATCCTTATTTAGAAAAAGAAAGATCTCTGAATTAGTAGTATTCAACACTTTACTCATCTGCAACTGTGACCTCCAGTATGCCAAAGTTTCTAGAATGCAGTTCCTTTTCTTATAAATAGAAAGTGATGACCTGGAAAATTTCTGAGGTGTTTTCCATCCCCAAATTATGATTTCCTTTGTACAGCTTCTATTCTTTTCTATTCTATTCTAGTCTAGTCTAGTCTAGTCTAGTCTATTGCAGCTTGAGGAGGATAAGAAATAACCACCCTTTCTAAACACTGAGTTTAGAACCAACTAAGAAATAAAAACACACTGGAGACACAAATGGTAACCAGAGGAATAGCGATTTCATTGATAATGCTGAGCCTGAAAATGTGGCTTGATATCCATGGCCACATGAACATGCTAACAACTCTCCCCTGCAATACAGAATTCAACTCACTCACCAGTTTAAAGCGGAGCTTGACCACCACAAGGCCCCTGTCCCTCTACTGCATGGCAGGGAAGGAAAACAAGAGGAGAAAATGCAGGATTGAGCCACACAGCTTCATTCTCCCCCCTTGCAACCTCACCAGAGGTAGAAGTGCACATGTGGCTGACATCCTGGTTCGTGAAGTCATAAAGGCACGGAAAGGCTGTTCTCTGCCTCCAGTGGGAGGGCACTGCTCTCATTGAAGCTCCAAGCATGCCTCTCTCCATACCTCTTGAAAAACAGCCTAGTTCAGAGTCCTTTCTCCGCCATTTAGAAAAAAAATTATAATATTAGCTAAATTGGTCTCCCATCTCTGGCCTTCCTACCATTGTAGCCATTCTGTACACCGCTACTGGGTTCATCTTCCCCAATCATGTCATCATCAAGATGTGGCTACACAAAATCTAAACTTGGAACGAGGAAACAAATTTTAACCCGGGTTCTTTTAATTACTTATATGGCCCTATGCAAGTCACCATACTTTTCTACATTTAGGGAATCCTCATCAATGTTGTGGCATGGCTAGACTGCCCCCACCTATTCCATAATATCAACTCAAGTGTCAAAAACTTGAAGTAAATTTTGGGGCCCCTGGCTGGTTCAGTCAGAAAAGCATGAGATGCTTGGTCTCAGGGTCCTGAGTTTGAGCCCCACATTGAGATTATGTAAATAAATAAACTAACAAATAAACAAATAAACTTTAAAAAACTCTTTCAGTAAATTTGTCTAAAGTATAAACCTATTAACATGGTGTATATGACTCTATGCAACTGACTGATAATTTCTAGCCTTCATTCCCAGAACTTCCTACAGGGCCTGTCCTTTTTAGAAAAATATATCTCTAAAACATATAGTATTTTATTATTTCTGTGCTGTTCTTTTATTGGCAAGTACCTCCTCCCGCCACCCTTCCACTCCCAACATTGCTTCTCCAGAGGCTGTTCATTCTAGGAGATCCAGTAAAAACACTGTTTCTTTCCCAGGGCTTTTTAGATCTTGGCAGTCAGAAGCGATGTCACATTCCTATCCGGGTTGGAGCTAAACTTGTCATATACCACCCGGGTCTGAGAAACCACGAAATCATCATGCCTTACTCCCACTCTCCTTGCAGCCAGGTGAAGCCTTGTAACTCGTCTAGACAATGCACTAATTTGCTAAAAGGATACTTCCTATATCCGGGTCAGTTTTTTCCTCCCCTGCTGCGGCAATCTGACAACTATGTGTTATGTATCCATTTCCCAAGACCTTGTGACACGAAAGACACGGGGGGAGAACTTGATGAAGCAAGTGATATTTGTTAACCCAGAATAAATAACCCAGCCTGCCCTACTGCACCACCTGGAAGAAGGCTGAGGGTCACATGGCCAACTGCTATTTCCTTAATTGTACACAAAAATAGCACTGTGATAGTAGAGTGCCAGTATTTATCATATCTAGTTATTTATAATTATTAATTATAATAATCTATAAGAATAATTATTTATGTTAATTTTATAGTTTATTATATGTGATCGAATACATATTATACTGTATTTCTTATTATGTTATTATTTATTCTGTTGTTTATAATACATATCAAGGTGTTTATTATATTTTTATATTGTTAATAGTTAAGAAGCAGCATTTATTTAGGATTTAAATGATACCATTAAATTTGTGTTCTAGGCAATACAATGAAGACCCAAATAGAAAGTTCCAGCCTTTTAGAAATTGAGCACTTTCTATTTGTTGGATTTCATGACATTTTTACCACTTCCTAAAAATATCAGTGACTTTAAAACAAGTGAAAAATAGGGGTGTCTGGGTGGTTCAGTCAGTTGGGCCTCCTACTCTTGATTCAGCTCAGGTCGTGAGATCCAGCCAGGTGTCCGGGCCCTGCACTAGGTGTGGAACCTGCTTAAGAGTCTCTCTCTCCTTCTCCCTCTGCCCTTTCCTGCTTGGTTGTATGCATACACGCTCTCTCACTCTCTCTCTCTTTCGATCTCAAATAAATAAATAAATAAACAAACATAATAAAAATAAATTGCTATTGTGAAAAATTCCAAGACTATACTCAAAAGTAAAGCTAATGGTCCAATGAACCCCATGACCCAGATTCAGCCATTATCAGGATTTTGCTCAACTGTTTCCCCTATTTTTAAAAATGTCTAAACATTCATATTTTCATACATAACCACATTGCCATTATCACACAACAAAATATTCAATTCCTACACCAATTTTTAAAAGCTGATTAACTCTTCTGAGGAAATTATTTTGAAATGCAACACATCTCCCTGCAAAGCCTGGAGATGCCCTCCAGTCCAACAGAGTAGAGGCTCCAACTGTTCAGTGTCCCTGATGGCTTCCAGGGCTCGCAAGTGTCCGTGTCAGGTGACAGGGGACACGAGACAGTCAGCCAGCCAGTTCTCCAAATGAAAATGCCCACTCCCAGGATGAAAGGTGATCTCTGTCTCTTCCCTTAGCCATATAACAGGATGCTTTCCATTCCAAAGATACTCTTAGATGAGTGAGACCGGAATGGGAGAAGGTGTGATGTATGTAAGAAGAGATTCAAGGAAGCTAGACATGCCCAAATCGCTGCAGCACAGAGGAGCCGGTGTTGGTGGCACTTATTGTTATAAGTGTTTGTTGTTATAAAAGGGGTGGGTCTATTGCTATAAGTCTTGACTTACGTGGAAAGGGGAATTAGAAAATAGTAGGGGGTGCTTGAAAAGACTTATCACAGACTGAAGCTGTGAAGATCCAGAACCGTGTATGGTATCCATGACAAGGCTCCTCGCATATTACCTATAGTTGTTGATTAAAAAATAAACAAAACAACAACAAAAATGAGCTAAATATGAACAAGCTGTGACTTGCAAGCTGCAAAGCCTGGGCAAGTCATTCACCCCCAGTCATTCACCCCCAATGGTCGGTTTCCTCACCTTGGAAATGGGGACACTGAAGCCTACATCTCATTAGTGGTATGCAGTGAGGACTAGGAAAAAGGTGCATAAAGAGGGCTCAGTAGAAATCATCCTATACGAACAAGGCTGTATCGGGTGGAATATGCTTCTAGAGATTCACCAGGGTTCCCCAACTTTTGCCTGTGATCCCGTTTTGGAGTTGGTGTGACCTCTGCCCTCTGCTCTTTTTTTCTATCCCTGGTCATAAAATGTTAGGAGGGCAGAAATGTAGTCCCAGGTCGTCCATAAAGCATGACCATGTGAAGGGAGCAAATGACAGTGGGGCAGGTGCTCCATTTTCCCTCCAGAGAGAGTTTCCTTGAGCTCAGTGCCTAAGGCAGGCTTACGTACCAGGCCAGAGACACATCGTGGGAAAATTTCAAGTACAAACTAAAAGTAAAAAGTTACATAAAGAAAAAAGAAAATTGCACATTACTCCCTCTGTTTATATATATGTTTATACACACACACACACACACACACACACATATATATATATATACATACCTAATTTTTAAGCCTGTGAAGATTAGAATTGTTGAAGCTATTCACTTATTATAGATAAATCACTGAATTGTTTTGTTACCAGGAAAAATCTGTGATGACTTAGCAAGGCTTTGGGCCAAAGAGAGAAAGGAAATCAGAACGAATCCCTCTTTGCCATCTGCAGGGAGAGGCTGGAAAGGAGTGAGATAATCAGGTGCAGAGAGGTTCACAGGGAGTAAAGTGTACTCCGAGCGGAAAGCCTTTCCCACTCCCAAATCCCCACACTACTCAATCCCCTACAACAGCCACAGCGTGTGATGTGTCCCAAACAGTGCCTCTTTGGGTTCCAAAGATGTCAGTTTGCAATCTGGGGATTTCACTACAACAAAACCAAGCACAATATTCATCGTAACAATAAAAACATATAATAATAGAGAATGTTTATAATGAACGGGTCAAGTACTGCTTTGCCCAAGAAAGCTCCTGGCAGGCAGTATTTCCCGACAAGGGCCCAGTTGAAAGCCCAGTTGGGTGCTAGTGCTTTTATTCCCCTCTAAATTCAGAGAGGATGCTCTTGCACTTTATTCCAGGTAGAAGTTGCCATCAGTTTTGGGTCTATAAGTTGAAGATTGTTCTCTAACGTAATGGACTTTTCCTTATTATTCAGGGGCAATTCAGACTGGGTAATTTCTCTAATCATTTACAACCCAGGTCACTTTCAGTACATCTTTAACCTGAGCATGTATTTAACAGGCAAAGGACAAAAATTGTGGGATTTTTTTTAGTTGTCTTATGGTCTATTTTAAACATTTCATTTCAGAAAAAGTTCAGATGTACACAAAGTTGCAAAAATCATACAAAGAATTCCCATATACCCTCCACTCAGACTCTTGAAATGCTCACATCTTGCATAACCACTATACAACCATCAAAACCAGAAATATACTAATAAAATCTACTACCTAGTCTGAAGATCTCACACAGTTTTGCTAATTTTCCCACTGATATCATTTTATTTTAATCTAGGTTCCTATTCAAGTGACATACATTTAGTTCTCATGTTGCATAATTAAACCAGGTTCTATGCCAGAGGTTAGGAAACATATTCTGTAAAGGGTCAAGTGATAAATATTTTATGCTCTGTAGGCCAGAGGATATCTAGTAATACTCCTCAACTTGGCCAAAAATAACCACAGACAGTACATAAACAAATGGATGTGTCTATGTCCTAATATAATTTAATTTAGGAAAACAACCAGCTAGATTTGGCTGATGGGCTATAGTTTGTCCACTGTAGACCACTAGTGCTCAAAGTATGGCCCTTAGACCATCAGCATGTGTATCACCTAGGAATTTGTTAGATATGCAAATTTTCAGGCTCTATCCTGGACCTAGGAATCAGAAATTCTTAAGGGGAAGGGTGGGAAACACCAATATGCATTTTAGCAAACCCTACCCAGATGTTTATGAAGTATGCTAAAGTTCTAGAACACTGATCTAGACACTTTCTTAGTATCTGTCTTTTAAGAATGTGACATATGTAGAGAACATAGCCTATTGTTTTGTAGGAAATCCCTCAATTTGGGTTTGATTGATGTTTGTTTATGATTAAATTCACAATATGCAATTTTTGGCAAGAATGCCAGTGAAATGCTGTGTCCTTCTCATGGGGATTATGAGAAGGCGCATGATATCAATTTGTCTCTTGAAAGTTGAGGGTAAATTTGATCACTTGGTTCAAGGGATATCTGCCAGGTTCTGTACTATATTACTATTTTTCTCTTTGTAACTGTCTATAACTGATAAGTATCTTGTGGGAAGATACTTCAGGTCTATGTAAATACTTTCATGTGCTAATTTTAGCACCATTGATGATATTTTTTAAATTTTTTAATATTTTTTAATTTTGAGAGACAGAGAGAGACAATACAAGCAGAGGACGATCAGAGGGAGATACAGAATCTGAAGCAGGCTCCAGGCTCTGAGCTAGCTGTCAGCACAGAGCCCGATGCAGGCCTTGAACCCACAAACCGTGAGATCATGACCTGAGCTGAAGCCTGACGCTTAACCAACAGAGCCACCCAGGCGCCCCTGATGATTCTTGCCTAGAATAATTATTCCTGTCCTTTTTGCCAAATGTGACTTTTCTATTTTCATCATTCTTTCTACATTTATTACTTAGAATTCTACATTAATAAATAGCAGTTCCTTATCCTTCAAGTAATTTTTTATTCAATGTACTCATACCAGCAAGGACCCATGGATTTTTGTTACACTTATGTTTTATAATTCATTATTATCACCATTAACTGTGTTCTTTCAATTGTGCCAGTTTGAACCAATGGGAACCCCTTGACATTGGCTCTTTTGTCTTTTTTGACTTGTTCCCATCATATTTTGAGACTTGAGAATTTATATTCTGTATGTCTGCTTTTCTGCTTACTTAGTGACTAGGGTCCAAGGAATATGGACCATTTTTAGCTGTGTATAAATAATAATAGTGAGAGAAATACGTGCAAGAAAAAAGAAAAATCAATACAAGGTGAACTTAGCCTTTTGAGTGTGGCTATAAAAGACTGTCTTTGCCTTTATTTTAAATTCATGATTCACTTGTAACTGGGTGCAAAGATTTACCTTTGAGGTGGTCTCCTCAATGTGAGATCACCCAGGGCTTCCAAGAGTTTGTTATCACTGATAACAGAATTCAACAATTTCATCTCTACCTCCTTAAGCAACAAATTTCAAAACTCTATTATAGAATAGAATTTTCATACCCCATATTGCTTATGAATACAATGGACCTAGATTTTACTATCTTAGCATCTTTGGAAGGAAACAATGTGTATGTTCTCCAAAATAAATAGCAGCATTATCCAGAGACAGTGGTAACACTTGGATTCAGAAAACAGAAACTATGTTTTGTCCATTTTTGTGACATCATCCTGACATTCCTCAGTTAAGAATTACCACCCCAATTCTGCAGGTGGTATGTGCTTTGGGTCCACAGTGACACAAGACCCTGTCCCACTGCTTTTGATTGCTACAGAAATCTCAGACTGGCCGTGTCCAACACCTACTTCTGTTATGTTTGTGACAAAGGTTACAGGTCAGCAAGCATGAATGACAAAATGAAGACCAGGAAGGAAGAATCACACAATCTAATCCTTTATCACTCAGACATTTGGAATTGTTGGCAATAACTGATTGGCTTAGTTATGTATTTACTTACTGTGTATTAATGAGCACGAACTGGATTAAAGGCCCTGAGCTAGGTCTTAGTGGAATATCTAGTGGAATACCGCAAAAAGATCATTCCTAAGGATTAAACAAGTAATTTTCTTTTTAAAAATGTGGTGGGGGTGCCTGGGTGGCTCAGTCGGTTGAGCATCTGACTTTGGCTCAGGTCATGATCACACGGTTTATGGGTTCGAGCCCCGCATCAGGCTCTGTGCTGACAGCTAGCTCAGAGCCTGGAGCCTGGTTCAGATTCTGTGTCTCCCTCTCTCTCTGACTCTCCACTGTTCACGCCGTCTCTCTCTGTCTCTCAAAAATAAATAAAATTTTAAAAATGTGATAAAAAGCTAAATAAATAATGGGTTGCACAAACACCCCATGCACACATGTACACACATGAATAAGAAATTGCTAAGACAATTAAAAACTATTCTCCATTGGACATTGTTCTATTGGTAATTCACTGAAAAATTAATTTCTTTAGAAACTTTTCAAGTAAAGTTCAAACTATTAAAAATAAAATTATATTTTAAAATCAATTACTGAGGCACCTGGCTGGCTCAGTCAGTAGAGAATGTGACTCTTGATCTCGGGGTTGTGAGTTTGAGCCCCATGTTGGGCATGGAGATGATGTGATAGATGATAGATAGATAGATAGATAGATAGAAAAAATCAATTACCAGTGACACACAGTATGATCCCATTTATATGAAGTTCTACAATAGGCAAAATTAATAATAATATAAAAAATCAGAACAAATATATTGGGAAGCAGTAATATCTACTGCCGTACCACAAATTACCCCCAACTTAACAGATTAAATAACAAATAGTTTCTGAAATTTGGGAGTGCCATAGCCAAAATGGTCTTGTTCAGGATCTCTCGTGAGACTGAAATCCGGAGGGTGGCCAGGATTGCAGTCATCCGATGGTTTGACCAGGGCTGGCTGATTCATTGCTAAGATGGCTCATTCAGATGGCTATTGGCAAATGTTTCAGGTCCCTACTGACTCAGGCCTCAGTAGACTTCAGTGTCTTGCCACAGTGCCTTGAGTATTCTCACAGCTTGGCACCTTGCTTTTCCCAGAACAAGTGATCCAAAAGACAGCAAGATGGAATCTGAGATGTCTTTAAAGGTATATGGCATCACATCTATAACATCCTGTGAGTTATCTTGGTCAACATATTCAGTGTGGGAAGAGACTATACAAGGGAATATGGTGATGTCTGCAGACCATCTTAGAGGCTAGGTACCGTAAGGGCTCGGGGTTAACTGGGAGGGAACTTCCTTGTGAAATACAAATGTTGTATAGTGTGATAAATACACGGGCCACATGTGTACATACATTTATTTAAACTGTATAACTAAGATGTGCACATTTCCATGAAGGTATATACATTTTTATAAATAATAATAATGAGGAAGGGGTAGAGAGTGGATGGAAGATATACTAGTGGTAGAATATTGATAACTTTTGAAGATGGTTGGACTGCTACAGGTGAATGAATTACACGAAAATATTATACTTTATAAAATTGTAGTCCTGGGGGTTATTTAGAAAGAATGAGGGAACTAAGAACTGCACATATATGATATTTACCCAAAGATGCATCCAAAAAGCTTTAAATTGATATTCATGGAAATGTGTTAAAGTGAGTAAACACAACGCTGCCTTATTAAGTTGTATATATGAATGTATATGCATGTGTGTGTATGGAAGGGGGTTCTCACTGGCTCCAGGTTATCATTATGCCTCGTATCACTATTGTACTGTTCTGTGAGAAAACCTTTTCTGGACTAAAGGCACCTGAAGGACAGTTTTGGCTGCTTTCCCTGGTAGAATTTCAAGCGTTTTTCCCAGAAGTAACTTTGTAAATACTAAATAACAGCCCAAATTTCCCAATGGTAGTTAACTCCTTTACAAAAGTGTTATACACAAATGTCCCACATGACTTGGCTTGTTTGATATCTGACCTCTTTTTATTATATTGTTTTTGCCTTCTGTCTTCCTGTTACACTAACAAGCCTTCACAGATTCAGCCCTAGAGCAACCCATTTTCCACTTCTAACACTGATCCTACTCCATTGAGGACTAAGGAACCAGGTGGTAGTTCTACCTAGAGATACCACAACTTAATCTTAAGAGGAGACCAGAGGCACTGAAGGCAAATCACATTGCCACCACCCATTACATATTATTTCACTTGTCTATGTTTTTTAACCTTTCTATGTCTCTTTTTCTTATATGTAAAATGAGCTTAATCATAGTACAGCAGAGGACTATTGTCAGGATTAAATGAATTAATACTTGTAAAATGTTCAGGACAATGCCCAGCATTACAGATCCATTGCATCCAAAATAAACTCTAAGGAATTCCTGCTATGCTGTTTCAAGTAGTAAATAAAGGATCATGTTCCATGAATACAAATTTGCAGAAAGCACACACAAGTAGAATTTACTGTTTCAATCACAAAAAGCAACCAGGTTAGCTTGATATAGAGAGATATCATGTTGTATAATCATATATCATTTTTGCTTCAAACTATAAGCAACTCACATAAGCAATTAGAATCCTTAACATACCTAACCTACTTTACAATTTTGCTCATCTAATGTCAACTGTTTTCTGATACCTCATGTTAATTATCATCTTCCTTACAAATACACATTTTAAGTGCAAAATAGCCCACTCCCAATAGCTGGAATTTCCAGGCTTTTAACACTTCCCCCACCTTCTCTTAATTCAGACGCTCCTGGACCCACTTTGACCTTCCTATCCGGCCTGTCTCTTTGGTTGCACTTATGAAACTGAATAAAGGAAACCTCATTTAAAATGAGGTAGGGAGGCCGCAAGGAGAGCTCTTACTTCGTACCACTCTCTTCAGTTGCAGACCCCATTCTGAAGAGATATATCTTGCATTCCCAACGGGAAGAAGCCTGCTTTACTACTGCAGGAGGAGGAAGAATTTCTCCATGCCAACAACTACCTCAGCCAATGAGAAAAGACCACAACTCAGCCAATGAGAAACCGTCACCACCCTGTACTCCTACTTTCCTCCAGTAGACTTTTGTTCAAAGTGCCCCCCCCAACTTCCTCGTTTTCTCTACAAAATAACTCTCCTTTCCTTTGAGCTCCAGATTTGCCTGTGGTTTTACTGTAGCTCACGTGACTTGAATTGCAATCCTCTGCTATTCCTGAATAAACCCATTTTGCTGGTAAATAAGTGAATGTTTTACTTTTGAGGTCAACCTTACGTGGTGTCAAAGAAGTAGGATCCGGAGAAGAACCTCATCCATGGCTGGTGAGCAAGCAGGTGCTGGCACTCACTGAGCCCACTGAGCTCTCACTGCTCTGTTGTTAATGGAAGAATTTGAGGTTAGTTTTTTCCTGGATTAAAGACCCATGCTCTTCGTGCTTTGAGCTCCCAGGCTTAATCTGGGATCTGCTTTAAAGCTTTATCTTTCTGTTTTCATGAAGGCTTTGTCTTTTCTGGTGAGTACTTTTTTGTTTTGTTGAACTTGGTTTTGAGTAATGAAACCCCAGTCCTCTAAACTCTCTCAGGAGAGCCCTTTCTCTAGGACCCTCTCTTAGTTTTAAACCCTATGGGCCCTCCTTATGAACATTTTTAGTTACATGGGTCAATTTAGCTAAAGATACTTTAAACTACAATGGCTATTATGGGGAACTTTCAATCTCCCCAAATGTTTTTTCAGAATTGCCATGGCTCTAACATTTAATAATAATAATAATAGGATGCCTATTTAAACTGGTAATCTGAGGCTTCCAGACATTTTCAGAATTCTGAAATCTCCTCTTTACAAAATATCATTTCTAAATTAACCAAGGTGAACAATTAACAGAAGACAAAAAAGCTTCTGAGGCCTTTCTCCCTTCCTCCATTCTCTTTGTCTCGGGCACATTTGCTCACTCCCCCTCCTTCTTTGTCTCCAGGTGTGCCACAGACATCTTATGCCGGATGTCCTGGCACCATCTTTCTTCTCCTCCTGCATGGGCTCCACCTTCTTTATACCATCTATTTCTTCATTCTAATCCTTTCACGGAACTTCTTAGGATACTATAGCCAACAACTGGACCCTGTGGCATAAGGATCCCCCCTTGCCTCAGACCAATTCCTGCCACTGTGCTTTTGGAAAAGGAGACCGAAGAAATAATCACGGGATCCTGTTTAACCATCCCTGTGCTCCGTGCAGAAGCCCGTCTGAATTCTCACCACACTCAACACCATTCAGCCAGCCATCTCACCTCCTATGAAAGCCTTTTTGCCAACTGCTCCTCATGTAACTCTTCCTCCCTGTAATAACCTTAGTCCTGCTATTCTTCTCCCCTCCTTTGCTGATGAAAGCCCTCATGTGATAATTTACAGAAAACTCTAAACCAATGCAAATTTTTCATGGTGTACTGATAGTCTTATTTAAAGGATGAAAAGGGTGAATATCGTGCTGGGTATGCTATTGCAACAACTCCTTTTGAAGTTGTCAAGGTGTCACTTTTACCTTGGAAAGCTTTGGCCCAACAGGCTGTTATATGCCCTTACAGGTTGTACCTTAATCAAGGGTAAAACTGCAAATATTTACACTGATAGGTGGTATGCCTTTGGGGTAGCTCATGACTTAGATGTTTTGGAAGTAGCAAAGTTTCCTTTCCTCCAATGGGGATAAATCTAAAAATGGCCCCATCTCCAAAATTTATTAGATGCCATACTTTTGCTCTCTGCTCTGGATATTATTATGGGTCCAAGACATTCCAGACTCAACCCCCAAAGGAAACCACCTTGCTGATGTTTCAGCCGAAAATGCTTCTGTCAAGGACACCAATACCAAAACCCTTTGTCATGGTCTAAAGGGATGTCCTCCTAAGTGATAAATTGGAAAAATTGACCAGAGACACTGAACAATTGGCCCTAGAAAAGAAAAAGAAAAAAACCCCACAATATTGGAAAGCTAATAATCACTGATTCACTAAAAAGAGATAATTCTGGTTTAGATCAAAAAACAATCCATCCCTAGCAAAAATTTTTAAATTCCCACTACTTACCACTGTACATGGATTGAACCATTGGTTTACTGACAAAATGAAATCACTCAGGAACAAATATTGGTAGGAAAATACTAATAAGGCTGCAAGAATGTCTACCTACCTTGTCCTGCCTGTCCTAAATACAGTCCTTGGAAACCTGCCCACACTGGCATGGAGCATTTTAAATTGGCCAATAGACCATTTGAGGTTTGACAAACAGATTTCATACAGTTTGCCCCCATCTCATGGATATGAATATTTTTTAGTCATAGTTTGTATGTTTTCTCACTGGACTGAAGCTTTCCCTTGTATACAGGCCACTGCTGCTTCTGTGGGAAAAAGTCTGTTAGAAAAGATTACTACTACCTGGGGAGCCCCACTTCAGTCACAGCCACTAGATGACCCACTCCAAGTCAAGCACTTGAATAGATGTGTGCTGTTTGGCTGGTCCTACTTCACATTACTCACCAACTTTAACCCTCAGGGCTGCTAGGATACACGAATAGCACCATTCGGACTCAACCCATAAAATTTGTAGAGACCCTTCAAATACCTTGGCTAAAAGCATTGCCATTGGTCCTTCTAAATATGAGATCCATCCCCTTTGGAACTCATAGACTCTCACCTTTTCAGATAGTCACAAGGCACCCGATGCGCCTGGCCCCTGCCTCTTCTGATCCACAGCTGATAAAAGGGGATATACTCCAATATTGTAAAGACCTAATTGTCTTAGGTTAGAATAGCCATGCTTTAGTAGAACAATGGTTTCACAGTACACTCCCACAAGACAAAGACCTTTACCATCATACCTTGCCACCTAGAGATTTAGTTTATTGGAAAAGACACTTCCAAAATGAGTCTCTTCAACCTCTCTGGAAGGACCCCTACAGGTACTATTAACCAACAATGTGCTGCCAAACTTTAGGGAAGAGAGTCCTAGATTCATGTGTCACATCTAAAGAAAGCACCAAACGCCAAATGGCTCTGCTCACAAACTAGTGGCCTAAAAGTAAATATTTCCAGTAAGGAAAGAAGATGACATCTTGTAAAGGTAGCTTTCCCAAGATACCAAGATACCCAGACCAGGTCTGTATACCCGTTTCTCACTGTTTCTTCTTACATTATTTTTTCCCTCTCTTTTTTGAAAGGACAATGATCCTACTGGTATTGCCCAATCTATTGCAAAATGGATAAGCCTTTCTAACTGTTGGATCTGTCACCAGAAACTCCAATCTGTTTATGATATCTGAGATACCTTAGCCTTACCTGTAACCCATTTCTCTTATAATCTCTTCCCCATACTCAAGTGGGATCTGAATGGGACAAGTCCTCACTTAAGGCTTTTAGAAAAGACCCTTTCAGGATGGGATGGTACCTCACAGAACGTCATCCCAATTCCTCTGATCCCTGGCTTGACATGGCCAATTAGGACATTCCAGCCAATGGATCTATCAATGACCAGACCTTAGTTGCAATCTTTTTCTTTGTGGTTAGCCTTTCTCAAGGACTTACAAATGTTTAGATAGCTGGTGAACTTACTGAGATATTTAGCTTTCCCTGCCAACATCCATAATAAAGCAGAAAGCTCCCATTGATCTGCCCACTCATCCTCTAAAGCTTCCTTACACAGGAACTTCCAGGATGTATTCATGACTCCAGGTTTGCCTTTATAGGGAGAGCCTTTCTCCCTTCTGCTGGAGTAAGTGCCAATGAATACATGATTGGAAACTTCTCCCTAAATAGGAGAGCTAGCTGATTCCATAGCTAAAGCAGTAAAAGCCAACAATGATCACTTGAGCCATTGGCTAAAGTAGTTTTGGACCATCGCATAGCCCTTGATTATCTACTTGCTGAACAAAGAGGTATTTGTGCAATAGCAAATACCACCTGTTGCACATGTATAAATGCCTCTGGACAGGTAGAAATTTAGTTACACAAGGTCAGGGAATAAGGCCACTCATTACAACAAATTTTCACCTAATGGCCTTTTACTCTTTTACCTCTTTAGCTAGTTACCTTCAAGTTTGGGCTCCTGATCTTGAAGACAGTCTAAAGTGGATTTGTCATATTACTTTTGATTCTGCTTTGCATCATTATTTTATTTCATGTTTTTAAGTAGTTTATTGTCAAATTAGTTTCCATACAACACCCAGTGCTCTTCCCCACAAGTGCCCTCCTCCAACACCACCATCTCTTTTGCCCCCTCCCCTTTCAACCCTCAGTTCATTTTCAGTATTCAATAGTCTCTCAAGTTTTGCGTCCCTCTCTCTCCCCAACTCTCTTTCCCTCTTCCCCTCCCCCTGGTCCTCCATTAGGTTTCTCCTGGTCTCCTGTTAGACCTATGAGTGCAAACATATAGTATCTGTCCTTCTCTGCCTGACTTATTTCGCTTAGCATGACACCCTCGAAGTCCATCCACTTTCCTACAAATGGTCAGATTTCATTCTCTCTCATTGCTATGTGGTACTCCATTGTGTATATATACCACATCTTCTTGATCCATTCATCAGGTGATGGACATTTAGGCTCTTTCCATGTTTTGGCTATTGTTGACAGTGCTGCTATGCACATTGGGGTACATGTGCCCCTCTGCGTCAGCACTTCTGTATCCCTTGGGTAAATCCCTACCAGTGCTATTGCTGGGTCATAAGGGAGTTCTATGCATAGTTTTTTGAGGAACCTCCACACTGTTTTCCAGAGTGGCTGCACCAGTTTACATTCCCACCAACAGTGTAGGAGGGTGCCCGTCTCTCCACACCCTCGCCAGCATCTATAGTCTCTTGATTTGTTCATTTCAGCCACTCTGACTGGCGTGAGGTGGTATCTCAGTGTGGTTTTGATTTGTGTTTCCCTGATGATGAGTGATGTTGAGCATCGTTTCATGTGCCTGTAAGTTGGTCCGAGGGTTGTGGGTTATCGTTAAGCATCACTATTTTAAATTTTTGTACCTGTTGGCTGTCAAACCTTTGTGAAAAAGGCATTCCCAATAGGGTGATCCTGGCTCAGTGTTTCAAGATGATCTCCAATGTTTATTACCTTGATAAGATACAGACTTTAGATAAGAAATGCCGGGGAGTTCTCTCTCTCCTAACCTTCCTTGCTACTCAAATGTGGCCTTAAGTGGTTTCCGACTGCTATGCGCTTCCCCTCCTGGTATATGACAATCAGGAAAGGTCCTTTCTGGCACCAAGGGACAAATCCCACTAAATACAAAAGCCTGACTCTGGATTAGTGACGCTTTCTTTAAAAGATCTTGAACAAAAGGGGAACTCTCTCTTCAGGGTTCTAAAACATTTATTTTCTACTCATCCTGAAAAATACCAGTTCTGAGACTAGGAGGGCAAAGAGGTAACTAAAGTTCTAAAGGCATCCAGATAGCACTAGAAATGGGAAAACCCCTTGGTCATATAAAAGACTCGGATTCTAGACCTTCAAGAGTAAAACAACCTATGCCCATTTAAATTGGCTTTGTCGCTTAAACTTGCAGTGAGGAGAAATAAGTTATTGTTGTCTTTTGCTTTAGGGGTGTTTTGTTTTGTTTTTAGCATTCACTGAAAAAGTTACACTTTTGCTCCAAGGCAGTCCTTTAGATTTTCATTGATCCTGTCTCTTGAGGCTGAGGGCAGCCTATTTTGGCCTATAGTTACAAGGCATAAAAGAGGGTCAGGGGCACAGAGAGAATGAAATAAGAATCTTGGGTGAAGAATTGGAAGCACATGTATTGTTTTGAACCTCTTCCAGCAAGAGTACTAAAGATAACCAGGTGCTGCTGCGGTGTGTTTCCACGAAGTGCATGTGCGTGCCTGCCCTTGCAACATGACCTCCCACCCCGCCGTAGTTCCTCAGATGTCTTTTAAGAATTGAGAATAAGGGCGCCTGGCTGGCTCAGTCGGTTAAGCGTCCGACTTTGGCTCAGGTCATGATCTCACGGTTTGTGGGTTCGAGCCCTGAGAGTTCAGACTCTGTGCTGACAAGCTCAGAGCCTGGAGCCTGCTTCAGATTCTGTGTCTCCCTCTCTCTCTGACCCTCCCCTGCTCACATTCTCCCTCTCTCTCTCTGTCTCTCAAAAATAAATTTTAAAACGTTAAAAAAAAAAAAAAGAATTGAGAATAAAGGGCTTAAAGTGCCCAAATCTGGGAGAATTAACATTCTCATGTGAATGAGTTGTAAATGTAAATGGTGGTCTCAGGTCTTTCTTTGAATTGAGGGAGAGCACCACAAACTGTAAGAATAAAAAGAAACATGTAAACTCTAGGAATAAGGGGAAAGGGAGGGCTTAATGCTGAAAAATAGTAAATGGAAAGCAGAGGCTGCAGAGAGAGAAAGACTTCCTGGCATTTCACCAGGGCTTGGCTTAGCTTTATCTGCAAGAAAGACCAAGCTGTGGTACAAGATACTACTAGCCAGGTTTGCTCAGGTCCAAGGACTGAGAGGTTTCCCAGAGTGTGACACCTGGTACTGCTAAAAAAAAAAAAAAGGAAAGCCGTTGGCAAACCAGAATTGTCATCTTAATGATACTTCATATCCCATGGGCCCTAAGGAAGCTCACATTAGCCAAAAATCAGATTTCAGAGTAAAGGCCTGAGGGCACTTTCCATAATCCAAAGTAATGATTCATGGAGTATTTAGTTTATTGGAGTTTGGCTGCCTTCGTCTGGCTTCTCACTGTGAGTGGACGGGAGGTACAGATCCATGAGCTTTATAAGCACAACGGGCCTTTGAGCAACTCAGGATTGAACTGAGCTGGTCCACTTACATGTGGATTTTTTAAATAAATACAGTGTAATACTGTACATGTATTTTCTCTTCCTTATGATTTCTTAATAACATTTCCTTCTCTCTAGCTTTATTGTAAGGGTACCATATATGATACATGTTCATATGTTAACTTGCTGTTTATGTTATTCATAAGGCTTCTGATCAGCAGTAGACTATGAGTAGTTAAGTTGTAGGAGAGTCAGAAGTTCTATGTGGATTTTTGACTGTGTGGGGTTGATGCCCCTGATCCCCATTTCCCAAGAGTCAACTGTAATATTTTAACCTTCAGTGAAAGACAAACTATACCAAAAATGGACACATCTTAAGTAAACTGGTTGTAATTGAAGTGATCAGTTTCTTTAAGCTTTAAAATGCTGTGATTTAATTAATGGTCATAAAATTATAAAACATATGTTGGGACTTTTATAAATAACCTAGTTCTGTCCCTCCCTGTTGCCCTTGCCCAACATATGTTGTGATTTTCTTTCCTTAGACTTTTAATAATAAAAGGATGAGCCACTGTCCATCAGGATATATTTCAGCTTTTTAATTTTCATTACAGGGTCATTCATATTCACTATAAAATGGTCATAGTATTCGTATTTATGTCCTTGAGTAGCTGTACTGATTAAGTGAAACTATTTAGAATTTCACCTGGCATCATGCATGTGCTCCATGCATTTTAGCTATTGGTATTATTTTTTGTATTGGTCAATCATACTCTGACTCAACTTAGGCTTTTTGTGTGATATACATTTCCGAAATGGTTGACTAGGAATGGGAGACAGGGATTGAAAACATTAAACCTGGGGAAACAAATTTCATTGCTTCCAACTCGTCAGTGATGTTTCCAGCAGGTCGGTGTATTACCAGCCCCAGATGATCACTGCTGACGGTAATGAGCACAGACACACGGGAAGCATGGCCCACTGCGATTCAGAATGGTAGGCCCAAGCCATCGGTCAGCCCCAGTTTCTCCGTCAAGCAATGTAGTTGTGTGCAGAGAGGTGAGAAACAGCCTGACCAAAGTAACATGATACACATCTCTGCAGTTCAATTACAAGCACAGTATAAAGTGTTTTCAGGGTCTTGACCTTTAAATAATAATTGAAGTGACTTTATTTTTACTTTCAAAAGTAGCTATTTCTGGAGGGGTAGTTGCTTTATATTATGGATTCTTATTTCATTTTGGTCTTCTGTGTTCCTTATTCCCATAAACAGTACCTCACACTGCCCAAACTGGAAGCCTACAATTGTCTTTTTTCCCCTTCCCCAATTAACGTGACCATCTTACTTACTGATCCATCTTCTTCCCCCCACCCCTAATCAACTGTCTGGGTTTAAGCCCTCACTCTCTTACTCGTAGCCTTTAGCAAAAATCTATTTGCTCATGTCCTCACTATTCCATTTTTCTCAAAGAATTAGAGACATTTAAAAGTGCAAATAGAGACAGAAGCATGTCTCCATCCTGCTTGAGGGCGAGTCCCAGTTGGTGGTGGGAAAAGAACCAACTCCTTAGCATGGTATACACAGTCCTTCCCACCAGCCCTCACTCCGAGCTCCAGCCGCAGCTCCTGCGGTGCCCCCCCCAGTTTCACAGGGATAGGAGCTGGCTTCTTTACTTCTGCATACCCAGCACCTCTCCCACTCCCAGATTTGATAAATGTTTGCACAATAAGGGAATGGCTGCATGCATAACAAAAAGCATGAATTTTAAAAAGATACTTTGAAGGGGCATCTGGGTGGCTCAGTCAGTTAAGTGTCCAACTTTGGTTCAGGTCATGATCTTGTGGTTTGTGAGTTCAAGCCCTGCAACAGGCTCTGTGCTGACAGCTCAGAGCCTGGAGCCTGCTTCGGATTCGGTGCCTCCCCCTCTTTCTGCCCCTCCTTTGCTCATGCTGTCTCTCTCTCTCTCAAAAACAAACAAATAAATAAAATAAAAAATAAAAAGATACTTTTTAGTTCTAAATTTTCTATGAATGGCTCAAATTTATTTCAGATTGTCACACTGAAACTTCAAAATCAGCTAAAGCTCAGTTTCAACACTTAGAAACTGGTCACAGAAAACATATTTTATAGACAGGTACAAATATGTGTATATATGTATGTATATATATGTGTACACAAATATTTCATAGAACATAAATATTTTTATTTCCTAAGTTTTTATCTTTTAAGTTTTATCTGTTTCCTAAAAACATATTATTTAGCACAATAAACATATTGACATTTATATCTTTTTGCCAGATAACAAAGGAGATGTTTTTGATTAAATAGTGACAATTTAAAAAATTAGGAAAATTGAGAATGAAGAGGACCGAAGACCAAAAATAAAGGCGAGTGGGGCACTAGGCAAGGAGGTATTGTCTTTGGAGGCCCAAAGAGTAGAGATCCAGCCAAAGGAAAACATACCTGAACAAAGTGTAGCTATGACCTGATAGAATGCCTTGTTGACCTACACATTTGGCAACCCAGTAGACATCATTTCAACCAGGTGCACTCATTATCAAAGCTACACTGAGTCCCTCCTGTGTGCCAAGCACTATGCTGGGTGACAGGAGGCCTAGATGACTATGAAATAGATCTTGACTTAAGGAGTTCACAATCCAGCAGGAGAGATGAATAAGCCATTGATTATTACAATATGGTAATATTCAAAATGTTATGAAACACAAAGAAGGAGCTGAATGATGGGACCAACAAGGAGGCCAAATCAAGGAAAGCTTTTTTTAAGGGAGGTAACATGAACCAGGCCTTTAAGGGAAAACAATGAAGGGTTATTCATCAGAGGACCCGGTGTGAATACTGGCAAGAAGTTTGGGAATTCATGGCATATGAGGTGCCAGATGAGAGGTGGGGAGGGGGTGGGGGGTTGGTAATGAAGCTGGACAAGTAGGTGGAGGACGTATGATCCAGTGTGAAGGGCCATCTAAATACTCAATGGAGGACAGAAGTCATACAGCCAGTACCTTAATCTGATGCTCAGAAACCAGACCACTCCAAAGTGGATTATTTCATTGGATATCTGTTCTTTATCCATGAATCAATAGGGACTACTTGACAAGGGTCATTTTGGTTCATTAAGTTTCGAAATCTAGAATCACGCTTTTCATTCAGTGTTGCAGATTTAGCCCTCTTCCTAACTACAGTGTTCAAAATGCTAGTCAAATCATATATAATCCAAACACAGGGACTTCCTAAATGTGGCCACCTCATTAGAGCTAGCTGTTTGATCTTCTTTCCAGGAAAATAGGCTTCATTTGAGTATTGCGGGCTTCTTTCCCCTTTTTACATTTATACATGTATTTATACTCCTACCACTTTTATGAATGATTTGGTGCAGTCTGTGCTATTCGCTATAGAATAAAATAAAATAATATAGAAGTAGAAATGAAGAATTATGACTGGGAAAAATAGGGGAAAACGTTCAAGATCCAGGAAAAAAGAACACAAATGTACAGATGATAAGAGCAGATGTAACTCTTTCATCAGAGCTTCAGATCTACCTCTGAACTTCCTGGAAATCAGAGCAAAAAGGGGTATCCACCATTCAGCTATCTCTTTTCCCCAGGAGAAAGAACGCAGCATACCAAGTGCTCAGGAGACATGGGCTCTAGAGCAGGTCTTCTCTAATTTGTGTGACCTTGGGACAGTAACTGAGCCACTCCGTGTTTCAGAGTTCTCATCTGTGAAATATAATCATATTTCACTCAGGTCTCTTTCAGCAGGATCAATTGGAATTACAACACAGAAGTACTCTGAATAATTTAAAATGTCACACAAATGTATTATTATTTGAAATAGAATGCTGAAAACATTGCCTTAGGAGAATTTGCTATCTATCTCCAATGACACAACCGCATGGCAACATCCCCGATGGCATGACAATCATGTTGATATTTACAGCAGCTTATCAAGTAAATCACACAGCAGCGTCCCGCAGGACTGCCACGCGCATGGCTTTAGATACTACAATTCTCGGGACATATCGAATCTGCCTCTTAACAGAAACGGCATCTCTGAGTCCCATCTGCCCAGGCAAAAATGTCTCTCTACCCTCCCACTATATATAACCCTCTCCTTAGCTATTTATTATTTATATGTTTATTTGGAACCTCAAGAGAGCAGAGCACTGAGTTAATCCATACATTACTGTCACATTTACGGCACATTATTACTGCTAACACATGCAAAAATCGTCTATTGATTTTTATATCTATTTATTCATTTCCCCCATATCCACTACCATTGCCTTCCCTCATATATGTACCCAATTTAATATTTGATGTACATCATTTTATTTGCATATTTCCTTAAAAAATATACATCCTCCTGCATTCCTTTATTCTAATGAACTTGAATGCTATTGTGCTCTAGAGTTCATTCTGTTTCCTACTTTCTTAGCACTGTTTTTAAGACGTACACATGGCAGCCCATGGACACCTAGTCTACTGCTGACAGCATTCCCTACATCAACTCCCCCGTATGCCCCATAATAGATACCCAGACTATCTATATTTCCTTGCTCATGAATGTGTTGTCATAACATCATTGAATGTTTCTCTGGGAATGTTTGTTTAGACTCATAAGCTCAACAATTCTAATTGAAATTATTGTGGAACAACTTAAATGAGAAATATTTATTGTAATAAAACAGTTGAAATATAGTCTCTACCATCTAGGACAGCAAGAAGGGAGTAAAGGAAAATGAAATAAAGAATTTATATGAGTTTAAAATGAAAAAAATACATTTAAAATATTTATTTATTTATGAGAGAGAGAGAGCATGAGCAGGGGAGGGGTAGAGAGAGAGGGAAACAAGAATCTGAAACAGGTTGCAAACTCTGAGCTCAGCACAGAGCCTGACACGGGGCTCGAACTCATGAAACACAAGATCATAACCTGAAGTTGGACGCTTAACTTCAGAGTCACCTAGGCACCACAATTAGTTTTTATAGAAGGAAAATAACAGGAGAATCGTCAATATAGATGTGTCTGTTGGAGAAGAAAATTGACAAGCCATGACTACCAGTTGGCCCTGGAACTGGACCCAAGTGATCAGAGGGTCCTCACCCCTTCCCCCATGCTTGGAATGTACTCCCCACTATTCTCACTGTGGTAGCTGTTTTCAAGAATATAACCAGAGAGCAATGTGTTGTTGAGACCACGTAGGTGGTATATGTGACTAAAACAAGTTAAGGCCTCTCTATAAATTTTTTAAGATTTGGTGGATGGTTGCAGAGATCTCCTCATTTTGTGGCTGCCAAGACAAGCCTCAGAGGAAGTTCCCTTGTTTACTGAACATGGTCACCTACAAATCTGGAGGGGTCTGCCTCTTTCCTCAGTCTCCTCTTCCCCTGTATACAGGAGAGTTAGTTTGCAAGCCAACAGAGTCTGGAGAGTATGAGATAGGAAGAACATGGGGAAAATTGGCTGAATTATACAAATATCCATTTTCCTTTTGATATTTCTGGGGTATGTGTAGTGGTGAGTAAAGAAAATGAAAGACTGGCAAGATCCATGGTTGACTTCTGGAATTGATTTCTTAACTTAAATGTAAATACAGTTACATTATGTACATCGTTCACTCACATCATTGTCTATCACACTCATTTATCCAATAGCAATAGTCTTTCCCTCTCCCTTGCAACTAGGTACATGGACTGCCAAGCCTCCTCTACTTCCGCTCTGGGAGCCCAACATCTACTCAGGCCTTTTTTCCCTTTCTCACTCTACCAATGATTGGCTTCAGGGCAGGCTTATGTTATGACTTCTGAGTTTGAAAACATTCAGTCTCCTCACCTGCTCACTAAATGTACAAAGCAAATATACAACCCACATCTAATTTTTTTCTCATTATTTCTCAATATTATAAATCCTTCTAAACCTGAATGGCAAAGGAGGACTGAATGCCCCCTGAGCAAATTTCAATAATGTGAGGAGTTTGAACAAGTCAAGAGTCCTGTGAGATGCTGGTGTTCAATTTAAGGTGAACTTAGTGGTGATTTCAAAGAATAAGGAGGGAATGTGATGTAGGGAGCAAAACCATTTATAGATAATAAGATTAATCGATTGCAGAGATTGTAACATCTATCCTAATATCAAAACTAGAACAGAGATGATCCTTTTTTCCCTTATTCTTTGCCTTGGTTAATTGTTCACATTCCCAATTTTTATTTTGTGTCTCTGTGGAAAGTTAATGTAATTTTTTGTAATATTTTGGGGGCCAGTATTCTCTTACCCAATTCCATTAGGCCTGGCCGTGAAAGTGTTTCACATTGTCATCTCCCCCTTTGTTGCCTGATCAAAGTCTCAGTTCAAGCAAAAGGGAAAAAGTGGGAAAATAGATGTATCTTAGTCATCAAAACCACATGTGCTGGGGCAAGAAGCTCATTTGTGTCATTAAAATGCACCAAAGAGCAGTAAGATTTTGGGTGAATCTTAGGACATTTCTAGACTCCCTTTTCCTCATTAGTACAATGAGAACTTTAGTGAGATGAAGTCTAAATATCGTCTCATTCTCCACTTCTCCCACGACTGATGGTCCTCTTTGTAGGAGTTTTCCTTTTCAACAATCACCAATAAATTACACAAAAGCTATGTATCTGGATACACACAGATCAGTGTTCTACATGAGATCATCGACTGTCCATTATGTTCTGGGCATTTCACATTCATTGCTCCATTTAACCTTCAAAATGATGTTGCAAGGTATTAGTATCACATTTCATATCAGAGAAAACAGAAATTTAGAGATATCAAGCAAATTGCACGAGAACCCACAGTTAAAAAGTGATGGAGCTTGGGGTCAAGTGGGTCAGCCCCCAGCTCGACACTCTTTACATTAAAACATACTGTCACTCACGCAAATCAGGGCAAACCAATGTGCAGACTGCAATGGCCAAAACTGTTCTCATTCTATTCTAACCACCACCAACGATATGTTAAAGTGTTTGTGTTGTACTAGAAATTAAATATTCCAAAATACTTAATTTGCAAGAAGAGATAGAAAGAGAGAGATGCCAAACTGAGTCGATAAAGGAGTTTAGAGGAGAGGACTTGTTTTGGGCTGGGACTTTCTGGGCCGCTTCACAGAGATAATAGAACTTAGTTATGGAGCCTAGAGAAAATGGCTTTGATAAGCAGAAAAAGGGCTTATGTATTATTTAGGATGCTTCCAACTACGTAAGACAGATAATATACAACTCAGCTTGGCTTAAATATTAAGGAAAATGTATCTCATATAACAAGAACTCTCAAGGTCAGATGGCTTCTGGATTAACCTCATGCTCTAAAATATCACCAGGACCCATAATTTTTCCACCCTCATGGTTTTCCCTTTCACTCCTAATTTTTCTCATGTCTGCAAGAAAGCTATTGTAGTTCATATTAAATGCAGACATAATCATATCCAGAAGAAAAAGTACGTTTTGCTTCTTCCCATGAATTTATTCATTTATTTTAAATGTTTATTTTCGAGAGAGGGGGAGAAAGAGCATGAGAGTCCAATTAGGAGAGGGGCAGAGAGAGAGGGAGACAGAATCCAAAGCAGGCTTCAGGCTCCGAGCTGCCAGCACAGAGCCCAATGCAGGCTCAAACCCACAGACAGGGTTCAGATCATGACCTGAGCCGAGTTGGACCGTTAACTGACCGAGTCACCCAGGTGCCCCTTCCCATGCATTTATTTTTTAAGACCAAAGATATATTTCCTAGAGTCTCCCAGCAGACTTCCCTTCATGTTTCATTAGCCAGAAGGTATCTACCCAGGCCTAAACCAGTCACTGATGGGTCAATGAGACCACCACTCTGGGCTTAGGCCAATAAGGATTAAGCCCTAGAACTGAGAAAGATCCACTCTTCTCTGAGTCTCTTGGAGGAGGGTGGGTTCCTTTAGATAATCAGACAGAGTCCTGTCCTGGGGAGAAGGGGAGGAAGGTAATTAGGGTGGCTACCTTCTGCACAAAGATAAGGAGGCAGCAATGCTCTGGGAAAGATGACCATAATGGGGACAGGATTAGATCAATAGGTAATTAGACCAGAATGAGAATTTTCAGGGCTACAAAGATAAAAGAACTTATCTTTGGGCAAGCAGAAAGAGACTATATTATTTCCTTCACATGCCAGGAAAATAGGTTAATATTAAGGGTTAATATCAACGGTTTGTATGCTGTCTGGATCATTAACTCTTTTTTTAATGTTTATCTCTCTCTCTCTCTCCTTCTCCCTATCTCTTGAACTCATGATCCCAATATCAAGAGTTGCACACTTTCCCAACTGAGTCAGCCAGGTGGCCTGTAACTCATTTTTTAATATTCTCTAAAATTATGTCTCATTTTGTCATTTTCAAAATTGTTTTAAATGTCTAATATATTGCCAGCAGTTTTCTTGTTCCTTTACTGTTGACTGTGTCTTTCATGCATAATTGATTATTTTCTGACCATTGGGCAAAGAGGCAGAAATGTAGGGATGAAATGATAGACTTGGAGATATAGGCCATCAGGTATAAATAAACTCAAACACAGAAACAGACAAAAAGGAAAGTTTTCCAAGTTCAGTCTTGCCAAGAAGAGATCTCTTGAAACTCAGCAAAATCTCAAGGCCAATAAGTATAGCAAGAAATACATTAATGACATCTAATATTTATTGTTTGTTGTACCGAGCACTATACCAAACACTTTTCCACATATTAACTCATTCATTCCTCACAATGACCCCACAAAGTAGGTACTGGGCCTTCATCTCTAAAACGAAAATAATAACTGAGGCATGCAACAGTTTAATGACATTTCCATGATCACACAAGTAATAAGTAAATGGCAGGTCCACGATTCAAACTTGACTAGTTCCACTCTTTCCATTATTGTCTCTTTGAGAAGGTACAGATCAGAATAAAGTTTTGCTACAAGTCAATGACAGAAACAACTCATATTTATTAGGTACTTATTAAATGTCTGGCATTGTGCTAAGCACTTTCAGGCATCTAACATTTACTCTTCAGAGAAGTCATGCAAAGTATTATTATTCCCATTTTGTAGATGGAGATACCAAGGCTTTGGAGAGATTAACCAATTATGTACAAAATGACAGTGCATAACGGAGCCAGGATTCAAATTCAGATCTGAATAACTCCAAAGCCAATGCCCTTACTTATGTAAACAATGGAAATAAATTCTCAGGTGAGGTGAATTACCAAAGACCAAAAGAACACGAAGGCATTAAAAGCCAAGTATACGCCAGACACTGTGATAGGTGCCTTATCATCATTATTTCACTTCATCTCTGTTACTCACATTTTTTTAGGATTAGGTCTCACTTCTGAAAATTTGGAATGAGGTTAGGTATTAATTATTCTTGTCCAGATAAAGATTCATGAGATATAGACTCTTGCAAAATATAATTACTTTTTTAAAAGCTGTAGAGAGGGGCACCTGGGTGGCTCAGTCAGTTAAGCGTCTGACTTCAGCTTAGGTCATGATCTCACAGTTCATGAGTTTGAGCCCCACATCAGGTTCTGTGCTGGCAGCTCGGAGCTGGGAGCCTGCTTCAGATTCTGTGTCTCCCTCTCTCTCTGCCTCTCACCTGCTCACACTCTATCTCTCAAAAATAAATAAATGTTAAGAGAATTAAAAAAAATAAAATAAAAAATAAAAGCTGTAGAGATATTTAAAAGAAAAAAGAAAATAAAAAAAAGAGGCCTAGGATGGTTGAGTCAGAAGACCTAAATTCCAATGTCTGCTCTGAAAATAAACAGCAGTGCAGTTTGGGACAAGTTAGTTTTCTGAACTCCGTTTCCTCATGTACTAAGTGGCAAAGGTTGGCCTGAATGATATCATTCTAAAAACAAGGCTGTCCTCTTAGGGATTGCTGCAACGTACTACTCAGGGAGAAAGTCATTCCCTGTCTCCTGGTGGCTCATGAATGTGAAAATCACTCGGCTCAGAGTGAGACAAAAAAATGGAGTTGTACTTCATCATCATCTCCCTTGATTCCTACTCACATGGCCACTTCGCCTTTTAGATTCCTGCTCACCCACTATAACGTGGGTGGCATGCCCCTTAATCAGACTGCTCACTCACACCGTGTTCCTGTCATCCCCCTTCCCAATCCCCCCGCCTCCACTGCTTTCTCCGGGTGTCTGACCCCCACTCACCTTCTCTGACTGCTTCTCTTCAACCCCTTGTACAGACTCAGGCCCTCCACAAGTACTTACCAAGTGTTCACAGGGCATATCTAACAAGGGCTCTCTTCCTCCCCGTTCGTTTCTTTTAATCAAAAAGTCACCTCCTTAAAAAAAGAAATCAAACTTTGAGGGGTACCTTGCTGGCTCATTTGCCTGAGCATCCAACTTCGGCTCAGATAATGATCTTGCAGTTGGTGAGTTCAAGCTCCACATCGAGCTTGCTGCTGTCAGTGCAGAGCCCACTTCAGAAACTCTGTCCCCTCTCTCTGCCCTTCCCCTGCTTGCACTCTCTCAAAAATAAACATTTAAAAAAACCAAAATTTGAGCATTTACTGTTTACAGCCATGTTTCCCAAACATGCTTCATGATGGGAAACAGGTACTTACTCAAACTATGCGTCTTTAGGACCCTCCCCTGAAGAATCTCGTTCAGCAGGTCTGTGGTGGTGCCTGAAAGAACCCATGTTTCTCACAAATACACCAGGTGTTCTTATTATCAAGCCCATTTTGGAAAGACTTGTGTGAAGTATAAGAAAGGAATCCGGAATTGCGAGTGTGACGCTAGGAAGTCAAATAGTATAAAACCTTAAGAAGCTTATAATCTATTTGGGGAAACTAGATGTATATATGTAAAATAATGGTTGTCAACACATTACAAGGGGGGATAAATAAATGCATTAGACCGTAAAAGTGCATATAAGACCAGAAGAAGTTCGGGGGAGAGGAGAGCTCTGGGCTGGGCGCCGAAGGGAGACTTGGGTTATGCTGTGAAGACATAAGGGATACGATTAGGTATAGACAGCATGGAGGGAGGAGCACCTAGAATGGCAGAAATGTCAGCGAACATGGAGCAAAGGAAATACCTAAGATAGGAGTTGCTAAATTTCAAATTAATAACGTGGGGCCTGGGGAACCATTCAAGATGTTGGAGCTAGGGGGCAACAGAGGAAACAAGGTTTTCAGCAGGTGAATCTGGTTAGCGTGGTCATCAGTGGCTCAGAGTTCTCACCCAGAGGACCCAGCCCCACCCCACCTCAAAATTTCTACTGTAGGAGGTCTGGAAATGAAGCATGAGAATTTGCATTTCTAACAAGCTTCCAGGTAATACAGATGCTGCCAGTCCAGGAACCGCACAGTGAGAACCACTGTTGTACCAGTGATGGATTGAAGAACACGTTAAAGAGCTAGGGATGCCTGAGTGCCAAGCCAACAGTGGTGGTTTTAAAGTAGGAATGAAAGAATAGGAAGGAATCATGAAAGAAACTGATGTGTGCTATGAATGGGTATGCATAGGCAAAGCAGGAAAAAAACGAGATAAAATTATTTACTTTTCAAATCTGTGGACCAAAATAGCACAGAAAAGAAATAAAGAATGTTGAAAATAGAGCCATCTTGATTTTAGGAAGATAAAAAGTTCAGTCTGTCATTAATGACCTGCTGCTTGAGTTGAATCCTTCTTGCCTGGCTCCACGTTGCCCCTGCTCACAGACAGCCAAGCAGCAAGGGCCAGCTGGTGAGGACAAAAGGAAAGCAGAGATTCGCAAGAGCGCAAGGAAAGTGCTCTGGGCATTCACTGGACAGATTGGCTAATCAGTGAGTGACAAGGTCTTCCATCCTGACCTGACCCAGTTAGCAAGTCTGTCCCTGGCCGAGTCCTGCAGCACTGTTGCAAACCAGTCATTGATGCACCCTTCCACCCAAACCAGAAAATCCTGCTTAAGACCAGAACTGTTGTCCTTGTCAGTCTACACCTACCTGCCTGCTGTGAACCTTGACTCACTAGGCCACAACTCCCATACTTCAGGGGTGGGTGACATTTCAGTATCTCTTGTCCTTATCGCAAGGGGACCCTTTCCAGCCCTAGAGAGACTTCCGGCCAGCCTCAGAGTATGGAGAAGGAGCCTCTAGTCTGAGGTGGGGAGAATATCTGGCTATGACAGAGTCAGCCCTTGGGGAGTCCCCACCAGACAGGGGAACCAGGGATCCCCTCAGAGACAGCAACTCCCGCATGCTTCCCAGATCCCAGGGGCACCCTGGGCCACAGTGCTTGCCCCCTGAGTTCTGTCAGCACTTCTATGTACTTGTTCTACTACAGTGTCAGTGAGAACTAGAAAGTCAATGCTAGAACATCTCGGCTACAGCCTATATATATATTATATATAATATATATAATATTCCTTTCACATCACAGAAGAGGAGAAACACAGATATAAGTACCTGAAGGTCAGGAACTTCAGTTTACTTCATTTATTTGAATGTAGACATACTTCGTGTAGGGGCATGTATCATGCGATGCCTCTGTGAAAAGACAAATCCCTAATTCTGTATGAAATCCTGTCAGTCAAGGTTATATTTGGAAAAAAACGGTCTGCCTTTGTGAACATCCTTCATTCCTAAAATCCAAATGTTGCAAAGTCAGTCACTTAGAAGGGGCGGTGGCCATGAAAGACATCTTATTTTGCCTACCACTCTAGGATTACATCAGTCCATTGTGCTGGCCAGATTGCTGATACAGCCAATATTGTTTCTCTGTATGTATTCAACCAATATTTATCAAGTGTCAGCTATGGGCCAGGTGTTATACTAGGTTCTGGGAATACAGTAGTGAACAAAACTGATAAAAAGCTTTGCATCCTGGCAACTGGTATTATACTGGCGGGGGGGGGGGCAGGGAACATAAATAGTAAAATAAAAACCAAAAACTAAATCAATTATAGAGAATGTTAGAAGGATAAATACACACAAAGCAATAAAGCAGCAAGGAAGGGGATTGTGGAGTGGAAGGGGAAGGGGATAATGATTTTAAATATGCTACCTCAGGAAGGCTTCATTAGGAAAATGACACTTGAACAAACACAAGAAGATGAGGGGAAAAGCCTAGTGACTACTAAGGAGAAAGTAATCTAGAAAAGGGAACAGCAAGTCCAGGAGCTAGAAGGTAGGAGTGTGCCTACTGCATTAAAGATACGGCCACATACAGCAGGAGCCCCATCCTTTAGGGACTTGGGCATTTGTCTGAATTAGACGGGAGTTACTGGAAGGTACTGAGGAGCAGGCCAAGTGCCCGACTCACATCGGAACAAATCGTCCTGGCTGTCCTATAAAGAGCAGAACACGTAGGGACAAGAGTGAAAGCAGAGGGAACAGTTAGAAAGTTACTATAATGACCCAAGGTGATGCAGGTGCTGGTGGTCAGGACTGTTTGAATTCTAGATATATCTTGAAAGTGGAACCAACAGAATTTTCTGGTTAAAAAGCCATTGTCGCACCACTAACATATTAATTAAACCTATTCACAAAGACATTAGGTGGGCCACCACACATCAGGGATAGCTTAAATGTAAACACAAATTTCAATTGCCAAATCTACTATCAAATTGCTGATAATAATAAAAAAATTCCATGATGGTATCTATCAAGATCTTTTTAATCTGTGGATTTGTGTTTAGTTATGTTTTAGGACAAATATTAACTTCCATTCCCATCAGTTCTGAATTAGTTTACACAAAACAAAAAATAGGAAATTACCTTATATAGTCACATCATAAGATATTACACAGGAATCAAAATTATACTTATGAGGGTTTAAATGACTTAGGAAAATGCTTGAGAAAGGTAGGTGAAAAAATAAAGAGTAGAAAGTTATATGATCTCAATGGTGCAAAATATGCCAAATGTTAATCGTAACTAACTCAGGATGATGGGATTGGGAGTTATCTATGCTTCTATTATACTTTTCACGTAGATTAGGATGAGACTACTATTTTCCTCTGATAGTAACATTAAAAAAAAAACCACTATTGAATGATTCGCAAGCAAAAGCTCCAACTATGGTTGCTTTACATCTATCCAACAAGATGAGATGGAGGAGGCAATGTACCAGGTTTATTTAGGCTGATCAGAGTCCCACCAAAGGGAAGAGAGGCCACTTGCCAGGGTCCCCTCAAATACGCAGCCCCAGTGTTCCTAACCCTTCTCCAAAGGTGTCTTTTCACACCACCCCATGCTTCGCCACCAAACTCCTATAATATTTTTCTCCATCTAGTCTACTGTTGTTCCATGACTAATTATCATTTTCCTCATCTGCATATGCTTTTAAAAAAAAATTTTTTTGGGGTAATGTTTATTTATTTTTGAGAGAGAGTGAGAGAGAGCATGAGCAGCAGAGAGGCAGAGAGAGAAGGAGACACAATCTGAAACAGGCTCCAGGCTCTGAGCTGTCAGCACAGAGCCCAAAGAGGGGCTCGAACCCACAAACTACAAGATCATGACCTGGGCCAAAGTTGGACACTCAACTGACTGAGCCACCTAGGAGTCCCTCCATATGTTTTTTAAGAGGATTATACTATCCTTAAACTAAGTGGAGACTTTGGAACAGAGTTTCCAATGAATCCTCTGTTCCACTTGATGGAAAGCCAACTGTGTTCTTGCCTCGTGAAGTAGCAAGAATGTAAACAACCATTCACAACCACCTCATCATTTCTCCTATGACTACAGGGGCTGACCTTATTGTCTCAAATGTGCTAATTTAGTATTTTTCTAATAACATAGCATACAAATTAATTCCAGATATACATACAGATGCCTCTACAAACATTGTAACATAATAAACATTACTAACAACTACTTAATATAGTTACTAATACATTTCTCTCTTCAAAACAATACACTTTCTTTCTGGACAAGTAGAGCAGAGAGGAAGAAAGGAAGAAAACAAAGAGGAAGGACCAAGAACTGTAGAAAGCATCCCAAACTTGTTTGTAAAACTTTGGGAAAGTGGTATCAATTAAAAATCCTCCAAAATGTCATGACAATAAAAAACAATATTTTTATTCTCTCTGTGTCTCTCAGTATCTAGTAGTCCTAGGAGGCTACAGGGTAAGAATCCCTGACTGAAGCCAAGTAAGAATGAGCATTGTCATATCTTCTTATAAATTTTAATTAGTGCTGTTCATCATGTATTTTTAGCCCTCTTTCTGGACACATGACTATTACATTAAACCATGCAGCTTCTTTAGCCAATCAAATGTGAAAAGGATGGGTGCAGAGCCCAGTGCACGACTCAAACTCATGAACTGTAAGATCATGACCTGAGCTGAAACCAAGAGTTAGATGCTTCACTGACTGAGCCACCCAGGTGCCCCTTAAGTGGCAATTTTAGGAAACAATCATTTATCATGCTTTCCCCTTCTGTCGGCCACAGCAAACAACAGTGGGCACCAGATAGCCTGGGTCCAAGAGCGAGGGCAATGCAGAGCAATCTCCTACTCCCTCCTCTTCCACAGACATTAGTAAGAAATACAACGGTTGAAAGCCATTGCTACCTTTCAGGGTTACTTGTTACCATGGCAAAACCTAACCTACCCTGATTGATATGGACACTTGTTTAAGTTAATAGCAAATTGCTGCTGTGAAAATTGAAAGGAAATCTCATTCAGAATGGAGTCAGGAGGTTGGGCAATGGGAGCTCTTATGTCCTAACATTGTTAATTACAGACCCAACAGGAAGAGGTGGACCTAGCACATGGACACTACTTTGCTATCCCAGTAAGAAGAAAAGCTTTGCTCCTTCTTTTGGCAATAGCTCAGCCAATGAAAAGCCACTACATTTATATTTTTCCTATTTATTTTTGAGAGAGAGAGAGGAGACAGAGAATCCAAAGCAGGCTCCAGGCTCAGAGCTGTCAGTACAGAGCCCGATGCAGGGCTTGAACTCACAAACCATGAGATCATGACCTGAGCCAAAGTTGGGCACTTAACTGACTAAGCCACCCACTTTACTCCAATAGAATTTTTGTTTTTATCAGCCTTCCAAACATCCCCCTTTCCTCTACAAAAGTACTCCTCTGCTTTTTCTGCTGTAGCTGGCTTGTTCCAGATTGCAACTCTCTGCTATTCCCAGATAAAGCCATCTTTTGCTGGTAAAATAACTGGAAGTTTTATATTTTAAGATTAACACTGGCTTCCTCTGGAATTTCCAACAACTGAGATCAAGCAAATTGGAGATCTTTAATAAAGACTAACAAATTCACAAGAAGGTAACTGTAAAGAGTAAACATTGCAAGCTTCAGATAGCTACCTTAAAAAGGTCTGCTCAGAAGCCTGCCTTTGGCCAGAGTCTCGGAACTCAGATTTCAGGAGTGCTCCCAGCATTGCCTAAATAATGAGTAGGCTCCCATGCCTGATTTGTGAGGTACAAACAATGTGGTTTGTGCTAAATATCTACTTCCCTTGGGAGCCTAAAATTTTGGCACATGTTAGGCAGTACCTGACCAGCCCCGAAACACCCAGAGTGACAGGTCTGTAATAAGCTTCTGTGGCGGACAACATTTTGTAGGTACTGCCATAACTTACTGCTGGGCTATTAAGTGCATCTGTGAGTCACTGGGAAAGGGCACGTGGAAACTTGTAGCTTGTTTCCTGAAGACTTTGCTTCATGCACCTTCGCACCTTTTCCCCTTTGATGATTTTGCTTTACATCGTTCCACTAGTAATAAATCATTGCCATGAATATGACTGAATCCTGTGAGTTCTCCTAGCAAATCATCAAACTTGGGTGTCGATCTTAGAGACCTCCAACACAGTAAGAAATCAATGACAGAATTAGAAAACAAAAGAGACTTCAAATCAGAAACTTCAAGTACTAGAATTGCAGATATGGAATATAAAATTGTTCCATGTAAAATCACACATTTGAGGAGGAAGCAAATAACCATCAAGGAAGAACAAGATTTGTAAAATAACCAAATGAAATTTCTAAAAATGAAAAAGTTCAAAGAAATAATGGCTGAGAATTTTTCAGAATTAAGAAGATATGTTTCCACAGACTTGGGAAGCATAATATATACCAAACAAGATTAAAAACAAAACAAAATCAATAACTAGCCATATTTTAGTGAAACAGTAGGTCATAGAGCTTTAGATATTAAAAGTAGCAAGAGGAAAAATGAAGATCACTTATATAGAAATTATAATCAGATGGATAGACCCTGAAAAAGCAATCTTCATGAAAACAAGTCTGAATTAAAACATTTTCAAGTAGGGGCACCTGGGTGGCTCAGTCAGTTAAGTATCCGGCTTTGGCTCAAATCATGATCTCACGGTCCAGGAGTTTGAGCCCTGCGTTGGGCTCTGTGCTGTCACCTCAGAGCCTGGAGCCTGCTTCAGATTCTGTGTCTCTCTTTCTGTCTGCCCCTCCTCACCTCACATTCTGTCTCTCTGTCTCTCAAAAAAATAAATAAATGTAAAAAGTAAAATAAAATAAACATTTTCAAGTAAGCAAAAAGATAATTTTATCATCAATGGATTTTTGCTAAAGGAATTTTCAAAATGCATACTTCAAAAAGAGATGAGATCCTCTCAAAAGCCTACTTTGAGGTACAATGAATATACAAAATAGCAAATGTTTCTGTGAATCTAAAGAAGGGTTTCTGTATAAAATCATAATAGTAGTCTATGGGCTTATAATAGGATAAAACTACAATGTATCACAATTGTCATAGAAGTTGTGCTGATGTAGTTAAAATACATTAAAATCTTTCGTATTTGGCTGAGAAGGTTGAGATATTTAACTTGAGTCTTTGTTAAATTAAATAACGTGGTAAAATTTAAGACTAATCACTAAAAACAAAACAAAACAATCAATTCATTTTGAATAAATGAAAATACAACTTATCTAAATTTGTGGGACGCAGCAAAAGCAGTAAGTACATAGAGAAAAAGAAAAGAAGGTTCTACAATCAATGATCTAAGTTTCTACTTTAAGAAACTAAAAAAAGGAAAGCAAACTAAATCCAAAGTAAGAAAAAGAAATAATAAGTAGAGCAGAAATCAAGAAAATTGAAAACAGGAAATTGACAGAAAAATCAATGACTCCAAAAGCTGATTCTTTGAAAAGATCAATAAAATCAAAAAGTTTCTAATCAGACTAAAAAAAAAAATGGAGATCAAACAAATTAATATCAGAAAAAAAAGGACATAACTACAGATCCTGTGAACATTAAAAGGATACTAAAAGAATACCATGAACAACTCTATGTTCACAAATTTGATAAACTAGATGAAATGAACCAATTTCTTAAAAAACACAATTTGCCAAAACTCATGCAAGAAGAAATAAACAACCTGAATAGGTTTGTATCTATTAAAGAAATTGAATCAATAATTCATGACCTTCCAGAGGGGTTCGCTGGTGAAATCTACCAAATACTTAAAGAATTCTGTACAGAATTCTTCTTTCATAAGACTTAACCAGAGGGAATACTTCCTAACTCAAGCTATGGGGTCAGCATTACCTTTATACCAAAAGCAAAGACAGGGGCACCCAAATAGCTCAGTCGGTTGAGCATCTAACTCTTGATTTCAGTTCAGGTCAAGATCTCATGGTTGTGGGACTGAGCCCTGTTGGGCTCTGTGCTGGGCATGGAGCCTACTTGGGATTCTCTCTCCCTCTCCCTCTGTCCTTCCCTTGCTCATATGCATGATCTCTTTCAAAAAAAACAAGAAACAACCAAAGACATTACAGGAAAGCTATAGATCAATATCTCTTATGAATATAGATCCAAAAATCCTCAATAAAATATTAGCAAATGTATAAAAAGAATTAAATACCATAACTCAATGGGATTTATCCCAAGTATGCAAGGCTGTTTCAACATTCAAAAATCAATTAATATAATCAATCACATCAACAGACTACAAAACAAAACTCACATAATCATTGTTAATAGATGCAGAAAAAGCAATTTACAAAATCTAACATCAATTCATGATAAAAAAAACTCTCAGGAAACTAAGAATAAAGGGAAACTTCCTCAACTTAAAAATATCTATATTAAAAAAACCATACAACTAACTAACATAGTTAACGGTGAGAAACTTGAAGTTTCCCCACTAAGATCAGAAACAAGGCAAGGAAGTCCCCTCACCACTCCTTTCAATAGCATATTGGAAGTGCTAGCTAATGCACGAAGACAAGAAGTGAGCCTGGTTGGCTCAGTTGGAAGAGCCCGCGACTCTTGATCTCAGAGTTATGAGCTGGAGCCCCATTTGGCTCTAGAGATTACTTAAAAAAAAAAAAAAGACAAGAAGAAACAAAACATATGCAGATTAGGAGGGAAGAAATAAACAGACTTGTTTGCAGATGACATGATCATCTATGTAGAAGACTCAAAAGAACCCCTGAAACTAATAAACCATTATAGAAAGATTACAGGATATAAGGTTAATATACAAAAGTCAATAATTTTCCTGTATAATAGCAATGAACAAGTAGAATCTGAAATTAAAAAACAATACCATTTACACACTCAAAAAACTATTTGGGAATAAATCTCACAATATATATACAAGGTATATATGAAAGAAACTACAGAACTCTGATGAACCAAATCAAGGAAGAATAAATGGAGAAATATTCCAATCATGGAGAGCAAGACTCAATATTGTCAAAATGTCAGTTCTTCCCAACTTGATCTATATATTGAATGCAATCCCAATCAAAATCATAGCAAGTTTTCTTACGGATATTGACAAACCAATTTTAAAGTTTATATGGAAAGGAAAAAAACCTATTAATAGTCAACACAATATTGAAGGAGAAGACAAAGCTGGAGGATTGATACTGCCCAACTTCAAGACTTACTATAAAGTGACAACAATCAAGTAAGCATGGTATTCATGAGGGAATAAGCAAAATTTTGCTAATTCTCCACAAAAGTTAACTCAAGTGGATCACAAACCTAAATGTAATATAAACTGCAAAACTGTAAAACTCTAGAAGATAACACAGCAAGAAACAGATGACCTTGGGCATCGTGATGACTTTTCAGCACAATCCATGAAAGAAATCACTGATAAGCTGGAGTACATTAAAACTTTCTGCTCTGTGACAGTATCAAGAAAATGAGAAGACAACAGAATGAGAAAAAATATTTGCTAAGATATCTGATAAAGGACTGTTATCCAAAATACACAAAGACTTCTTAAAACTTAACCTTAAAAAAAGAAACCACCCAATTTGAAATATAAACCAAAGACATCTCACCAAAAATGGTTTATCAGTTGGCATGTAAGTATATAAAAAGACTCTCCACATCATGTGTCATCAGGAAAATGCAAACTAAAAGAAAAATGAGATATTATTTTTAGAATGACCAAAATCTGGAACACTGACAACACCAAATGCTGGCCAGGATGTAGAGCAACAGGAATCCTCATTCACAGCTGGAAGGAATGCAAAATGGAACAGCGACTTTGGAAGACAGTTTGACAGTTTCTTACCAAACTAAACATACTCTACATAGAATCCATCAAGCAGGCTCCTTGGTATTTACACAAAAGAATTGAAAACGTATGCCCACACTAAAACCTGCACACAGATTATAGCAGCTTTATTAATAATTGACAAAATTTGGAAGCAATCAAGATGACCTTCAGTAAGTAGATGGATAAACGGTGATACACCCACATAATGGAATATCATTAGGCACTGAAAAGACCTGCAGGAATTTAAAAAAAATTTTTTTAATGTTTTATTTATTTTTGATACAGAGAGACAGAGCATGAGAGGGGGAGGGCCAGAGAGAGAGGAGACACGGAACTAGAAGCAGGCTCCAGGCCCTGAGCTAGCTGTCAGCACAGAGCCTGACGCAGGGCTCGAACCCACGAACGTGTGGTCTGACCTGAGCCAAAGTCGGAGGCTTAACCGACTGAGCCACCCAGGCGCCCCACTTTTTTTTTGTTTGTTTATTTTTGAGAGAGAGAGACAGAGTGCAAGTGGGGGAGGGGCAGAAAGAGAGACACAGTATCCAAAGCAAGCTCTAGGCTCCAAGCTGTTTGCACAGAGCCCGATGCAGGGCTCAAACTCACGAACTGTCAGATCATGACCTGAGCTGAAGTCAGACACCCAACTGACTGAGACACCAAGGTGCCCCTGGAGGAAACTTTTCTAAGAGAAAGAAACTAATGTGAAAAGGCTACCAACTGTGTAACTCCCAACTATATGGTGTTCTGGAAAAGACAAAACTATTGAGACAATAAAAAGATCAGTGGTTTCCAGGATTTATGGGGTAGGGGTGGTATCAGCAGAAGCACGGAAAATTTTTAGGGCAATGAAAATTCTCTGTATGATAGTATTATGATGGATACTTATCATTATACATTTGTCCAAACCCACAGAATGTACACCACCAAGAGTGAACTGTAATGTAACTATGGACTTTGGGAGAATATTATGGGGTGTCAATGTAGATTCATTCAATTTAAGAAATGTACCAATCTGGTGGGGGATGTTGATAATGGGGGAGATTGTGCATATGTGGGGGCAAAGCCTATATGGAAAATCTCTGCACCTCCCCCTCAATTTTTCTGTGAACCTAAAACATCTAAAAGAGAGTCTTAATTTAACAAAAGTCTATTGAGGGGTGCCTTGAGTGGCTCAGTCAGTTGAATGTTCAACTCATGGTTTCAGCTCAGGTCATGATCTCGCAGTTTGTGGGATTGAGTCCTGAGTCAGTCTCTGCGCTGACAGTATAGAGCCTGCTTGGGATTCTCTCCCTCCCTCTCTCTCTCTGTCCCTCCCCTGCTTGCAATCTCTCTCAAAACAAACAGAAAAGTCTATTGCATTCAAAGAAAAGAGAAGAGAAGAGAAGAGAAGAGAAGAGAAGAGAAGAGAAGAGAAGAGAAGAGAAAAAAGAAAAGAAAGGAAAAGAAAAGAAGGGGAAGGGAAGGGAAGGGAAGGAAGGGAAGGAAGGGAAGGGAAGGGAAGAAAAGGAAAGGAAAGGAAAGAAGAGAAAAAAAGAAAAGAAGAGAAAAGGGAGGGGAGGGGAGAATGTATTAGATTTAGTCCCAGACTCTAAAGACTACATTGGTAATTATCAGTTACCAAGCAAATCATACAGTGAGGGCGTGCCCTGTACAACTCACACCACAGAAGCCAGCTTGATACTCTAAACACCAAAAACCATAGATGTTATGAAGAATCAGAGGGAGAATTAAAAGAACCAGGGCAGCTCTAAAACTCTGGACTGTATCAGGGCCACAGAGCAATCAGGAAACCTGTTTTAGAATTCAAACCCATTGGAATTTTCTTCTTGAAGACTCTTGTGTCTTCCCTTAATTCAATTTTTATTAAGAATTTTGCTGCCACACCAGCAATGCATTAGCTTAAAGAAAATAATTATACATTTTTGTTTACATTTTAGTGTCATTTTATGCTACAAAGCTTTATTTACGTAGTTCTTCACAATATATTTCTATCCACTGTTCTAAGTGTGAAATGATATCAAATAGAGTAGATTTATAGGAAAGCATAAAAGAGAAAACAATTCTATAACTTAATATATACAGTATCATTAGTGGTTATTATTTTTACAGTTTTGAGAATAACCCACTCCATTTTTCTGCCATTGACATTTCAGGGTTAAGTTGTTCTTAAGATCAGTTTCCAGAGAATCAGGAGTACCACAGTCCAATATATTTTTACAGGTGATACTTGACAGTTTGTCAGTAGGTGCAAGTCATTTTTTCTCCCATTTTTTTTCAAAAGTCTTGGATGATGAAGAGGAATCATGACCTTCACCACTACTATATCGGTCATATAAACTCTGAAATTAAAAACACAACCTGTTTTGTAATTTTTTTAATTCAATGGATTATCAGATTAATAAAGATAACTAAATATATTCTAATATGAAATGAATTTCTCTCGTTTTTATAACTGCAAAACTATTTTATAAACTATAGAAGATAATTAAGAATTGTAAATATCTAGCTTGGCCTAAAACTCTATCATAAGATATAGCTCAATCTTTCTGTAAAAGAATGTACCATAGCCATTAATAGGCATAAATATACATCTTAAAGCCCTTCTTGGTCTCCCTTATTTTTTCTTAAATAAAGCTAGTCTTAGATAAATTGTTACACTTTAAAATACACTCATCAGGAAATATACTATCGGATGATATTTCAACTAGTAAACAGATGACATTAAAAAATAATAAATTGTTATATAAATAGGCATAATCATTTATATTAAAATCTACATATTTTTAAAGGACTTAAGGCTAAGCCAACATCTAATTTATGAAGATGACAGACATCTCTGTCTTAAAGGAACACATAACCTTAGTGATAAAGAAACTAATTCATCTCTATTTATAAAAGTCTCTAAATAATACACTGGTAGAAATTTAAAACATGAAGCATAGAGTAAAATTATAAAACACATTTTGTCCCATTTGAATTCCTAAAGCCATTGACTTAATCATCAGCACTTGAGAAAATTTAAGAAAAAATTTACCTTTTTATCATGAATGCAAATACAATAGTGGATGTATAGTAAATTTCTCTAGAAATGTGTCCATGTTCTTGACATCTTAGACCGGCTTTACCAGACCCAGAGAGCTAAAAGTGTTTTTAATTTAAGCTACCATAATTTTGTAACAATGTTATTACTGAAATAAATAATTAGTAACCGCTTGGTTAACTAAACTAGTGGGCAACAAGCATACTTCGGGTTCTAGAAATGACAAGGTGTTTGATGGCAATGAGATGCAAAATGAGAGTGCCATCGACACAAACACTGGGAGGCTGAAAGGTCTGAGGCATTCACTTTGAGAAGTGTTCGGACTGCTGTTCACAGCTTTCGGTCATTACATAACAAATACTGAGACTTCTCCAAGACCGCGTAAGAAAAAAAATGGCTAGAAGAAATGAATTCAAAAGCTGTGTTAAGAATACTGTTGATTCAAAAGCCAGACTGCTTTTTAAATTTATCCCAGTTGAAACCTGACCGCAATCTTAGGTATGCACCTTATATGACAATCCACTTTCAATTGTGCTATCTGTACAATAAGACTATAAATCAAGTAAGTCTGTATTTGTCAAAAAGCACATGTTAAGTATCTAAATGTAGAAATATATTTCATGGTTGTCTCACGACTGAACCAACTTTTCTTTGGAGTACCTGTTTAAGCGTCTTAATTCATTAAACCACACAAAACAATGAAAAGTAATGTAGATAGAGAATAGATTCTTACTTTAGCAGCTCTCAAAATGGAGTTAGGAGAATTCAGACCAACAAGTTGGCCCAGAACATATTTCATTTCCTCAGTGGTGCCCTTAGCCATCTGATTACCTGTAAAAAATGTAATCAATAACATCCTGGTACCCATAAAAAAGGTAAAATACACAAATACATTCTGTTTAACAGCACAATGGCTGGTTTTATGTAATTTATCACTGATCATAGCTACTTACCAAGGATAAGTAAAAATGAATGCCAGCAAGTGAAAAAAATCGATTCTATTTATTTTAGTATTTTAGAATACAAGGAACTTCCTTAAGGAAGGAGGAAGGCTGGGAGTAGCCCATTCAAATTCTGATTTTGTTATAGCTAAAAGCCTGTTTATATTAGTAATTAGTATAATTGGTATAATTACTTAAGTATTAATTAGTAATATAATATAAACTGATTTTCAAAGAAGTACCTGGATGAGTTTGAATTTGAACATATGGATGCGCCAGAAGCTCAGGAATGGATATCCTCTGTTTGGGGTCCCTTATTAAACAACACTATTAAAAAAGGATTAATTTTTTACAAAAATCAAGCTTGCTTACATAATATTGATATAAAGTGGTTTTCAAGATTGTACTAAACTACAGAAGGTGCTTTCTAGATAGTCCACTCAGAAATGACAAGATTCCACAAGTCCTTTGCAAAATTCCCAACTATTCATAGCTTTTTAAAAACACCTTCAAAATAAGCTAAAATGACCTAAAAAGTTAAGTCATTCAACAATTCCTTCCAATAGACTAGTTATATCTATCTATTCCAGATTTCAACTATATCTTATAAGCAACTTAAGTATATGAAATATCATTCTTCTATATCCATACACTATTAATGTTACCTTTAACACATCTTGAAGATCTTTCTCTGGGATATCAGGAAATTCGATTTCATGATTAGGGTCAATTATGGCGTGTAATTTAGAAATCTGATTAATTATATGCTGAAATGGTGTCTTCCCATAAGTCATGTAGTACAAAATGCATCCTAAGGACCAAACATCACTTTTGGGGCTTATCTAATTAGAAAACAGAAAGAATAGTAAGTTGCTATTATTTTAACATAAAATTAAATGTAAGAGTATTTTATATATACACACATAAACATATATTCCCTACCATTTAAAATCATAACTAAACCTCAATGAATGTGCAAGTACCAGATAAAGTTTACATGAAAAAACATCTTTCCTCTCTAATTTTTGCTGTATTTGGTTATTTTATCAAGAAATGAGCTTTACTTTTAAGTCTCTCAACAAACTCATAATTAAAATATTTGAAACAAAACATACATTACGTTCTTGTCAGCTTGTGACAATATAAACTAAAAAACATTAACTCCAAATTTTAAATTTACTTGTTTTCAAAAAGTTATGTGATTACAATAAACTTATATACAAAATTAATAATATGTAAGTATGTACAGATTTTTACAATGTTAAGTTGAGCTACCCTAAATCCAAGGACACAAACTACGGAGGCAGGCTGGGCTGGATTTGAACCCTGGCCTTATCACTAGCTAAGTCTATGTATCTCCATTTCCTCATCTCTAAAACAGAAATAATAAAAGTACATTGCCATGGGCATTAAATGATATAACTGTGAGATATGGGTGAGCATAGAGAATAATGTCTGGTTATAGTAAGTACTCAGGAAATATAATTATAACATGTTCTTTGATTAAATAATCTCATTAGAAACAATGCAATATTATAACATAATTACCATTCTGACTTTAAGAGAGAGGGAAAAGAAAGCATAATAGCAGTGTTAACATTAGGAAAGGAGAACGAGAACATTTTGTAATGATAAAAGGTACAAGAGGGTAGTCATGAACTTCTCTGCACTGAAACCATATTTAATAGACCTATATAGAGTAAAAACTATAAAATTCTTTTTGTGGGAAGGATAAAGAGATATTTAGGACACCTTTCAGAATATGGCAAACAGACTCCATTATCTGAACACAAAGAAAACTAAAAATTAGTAAAAATACTTCTTTTTTTCCAACTTAATCATCTGGAAATTAAATTCGTTTCTACATAAGTCATGGATTAAAAAGGATTTTAGATTCTGGAAAAATGGCAGTGGCTGTGGCAGCATAGTTTTCCTTATTTATTTTTTAAATTATAGTTGACACACAATGTCATATTAGTTTCAGGTGTACAACATAGCGACTTGACAACTCAATACACTGTGTTATGCTCCTCACAAGTGCAGCTACCGTCTGTCACTACGTAACACTATTACAATACAACTGTCTAGATTCCCTATGCTGTGTCTTCAATCCCATGACTTGTTCATTCTCTAGCTGTTCACTCCATAGCTGGAGGCCTGTACCTCCCACTCCTCTTCACCTATTTTGCCTAATCTCTTACCCCCCTCTGCCCTGGCAATCATCAGTTTGTTCTCTGTAGTTATGAGTTTGTTTCTGCTTTTTATTTGTTTTGCTTTTTAGATTGCAGCAGTTTTTCAATCTGTCCAAATCCCCAGATAAGATAGACAGAGAAGCCTGGTAGCCAAACCACAGACATATGAAGAATATTTACAACAAAACCAAATGAAAAACTATACCCAAGGACCCCAGAATATGAAGGGAAACAAACTACCAACAGCCACGAGTCCTGCATCGTAGAGAAACAGAAAGGGGAATAGTGAATGTGCCCAACAGGCCTCAGAATAGAAACTCCAAATAGCCAACAGATGTTCATTGGAAAGTAATTTGAGAATGGAGCTAGACTGGGAGGGTTTGAGCTCTTCACAAGCAGGGATTACCGTACATGGTAGGATAAAAAAATGTCTTCTATTCAGAATTATTAAGGCCACTGTTTAGCAAGTGATTCCACTGAATGGACATTTACCCATAATATTAAAGCACTGAGTTGACAACTGAAAACATCTGAACTCTACGAGCAATTCAAAATAAATCTTATTTCAAAGTATTTTAAAACTGAAACGGGAAACTTTAGAACTGATGAAAATAAAAAATACTACAAAAACAGTGTAAGTAGAAGTAAAGTAAAACTCAGTAAAATTTAGTTTTAATATTTTAATTAAGAATACAAAAATTAAATTGGCAATTATTAATAATCCAGAAATTAGGAAAAAAAAGAGAAACCTACAGGAAATACAAATAATAAAGATAAAAGCAGAAAATAGAGAGCAAATGAAAACAGAATTAACAAATGAAGACTTGGTTCTTTAAAATTAACAAAACCTTGGAAAATCTAATCAAGAAAAGAAAAAAGACAACAAATCTAAGTATTAAAAGAAAAGGGAAAGCTAAATAATAAAAAGAATTCTATAAAAGACTATTTGACATAATGTTATGTCAGTTATTTGAGAAGATATTTAGAATCCACAATTCTCTAGGAAGGAAAATATAATTAGTAAATAAGCACACATTTATCAAGCAATTATTTGGGGCTAGACAATGCATTAAGTGATTTATATTCTTTATTGCTTAATCCTCAATCACTTTTAAAATAGGTGCTGTTTGTAAGCTGAACTTATAGATGAAGAAACCAGGCACAAAGGTGGTTGTTAATGAAGAGGCAGGTCTGTTTCTTGAATGCAGGTCCCTGGACAACGGTGTATGCTTGCTTGCATGCACTTGGTTACACTGCTACCAAGCAAGGAAGGATTAGCTCAGGAGCCAGAGGCATCCTGTGAGGCAAATTGAGCCCAACAAGAGACATCAGTGAGGCTAACACAAAGCTCACTGAGGTGGTAAAAGAAGGCAGTGGGCAATTAGCTGTGGCAGGCTGGGGGAAAATTCCCTACTAGAATTATACTTGAAAATGTAGCATTCACAAATGAATAAATAGTAAGAGATAAAATGGAAGAATCAAAGAGGTAAGAAAAGACTTCAAAGGTTATTTTAGGGTGCCCAATTCAGAGCTAATTTAGTCTTAATTTCCACCTTTCATTGTGAAACTTAAAAAAAAAATACCCTAGGTACATTTTTTGTTAGAGCACATTGTTGAGACATCCCATATTAAAAGCACAATATTAAAAGAACAGTCTCAAATCAATATGTAACTATAAAATTGAATCCCATGACAATTTGCTAAAGAAAGCAAGGTCTCTATAATGGCCTAAAAAGTTTCAGAACTTAGGCAACTTCCAGTTATCTGTTAGGTTTAATCAAAGAATAGTCCATTCGCTATTGATGCCAGATCAATGGGATGTAAAAACTTCACAGTACCTTTGACTTGGATTTCCCATTCTCTCTTGAGGAAGACATATCTTTGATTGCTTCTGGTGGCATATAATTAACTGTACCAACCTGAATGCCAAAGCACAGAAAACGCAATCAGTGAAAATATTTTCTTCTGCATTAGGTGTTTTAAAACACAAATGTCAGATTCTTGGAAACTTGTATAATTACATATTGCAGTAATATATTTTAAAAATCAAGTAACTGACAATAATATCAGGACATAAATTTCTTCACAACTCCAGCAAAATAAATTGGGTTCATAATCAGAAAAGTTATTCCTGGGATGCCTGGGTGGCTCAGTTGGTTAAGCATCTGGCTTCGGCTCAGGTCATGATCTCACGGTTTGTGGGTTTGAGCCCTGCGTCGGGCTCTGTGCTGACAGCTCAGAGCCTGGAGCCTGTTTCAGATTCTGTATCTCCCTCTCTCTCTGGCCCTCCCCTGCTCACACTGTCTCTTTCTGTCTTCAAAAATAAATAAAAAACATTAAAAAAATTTTTTTAAGTTATTCCTTTCAGAATGCTAAGCTTTTTCTATGATTATGATGGGCAACTGCCATAAAACCAGAGGCTAAAATTATACTAATGGCTATAAACTTTGAGGAATTGATATCAATCACTCATTTCTGTGCTGGAACAGGCCTAGAATGTGTGTGTGTGTGTGTGTGTGTGTGTGTGTGTGTGTGTGTGTGTGTTTTAAATCAAGCAACCAACCGATGAAAAATCTAGCTATGTCTCCAAGTATTCTCTGGGCCCATGTCCAGAGTGAGCAAGAATCTAAATCATGCAAGAGTTTCCATAGTCGGATTATGCCAACCTTACAAGGCATTTATTTTAGTCTAAAGTAAGTGGTTCTGTTTTCAAGCATAGAACACCTGTACTTTAGGGCCTTGCCTTAGAGGATATCTTCAAGCTGATTTACAATGAAATGTTCAGCCATATTTTTGATACAAAGAGAAGTTATTGTCAAATAGAATTGTTTCAAAGGCATGCTGTTCATCTATTCCTCCTAAAAATGGCCTAGTTTTACTTCTAGGATTATGGCACATCCACATCAGAAATCTGCATACACAGAACACATCATCTTGACTCCAAGCAGGATTTAGTTATTCTTTGGTGTTATCACTTCAGTTTTTATGGAGACAAATTTATTAAGTTTGTGACTGTAGATGCTATAAGAAAAAGGCATATGAGTACAATATTTATTATGGTGTTTCCAATATGAAGGCTCACTTAATTTTTTTTCAAATGCAAGTGGTAGGAAAAGCTTTACTTCTCCAGAAGAATGAAATAATCTTATCCCACAGACAAAAACAAAACAAAACAAAACAAAACAAAAAAACCCCATGTAACTCCAATTCTCTCTTTGGTTGCTACCGGGAATCTCTGAGACAAAGATTCAGGTGAACTCAAGATCATGACTAAGATGATTTCCAAGACAGGCATTATGCTTCTCTGCTTCAGCTATAGGAAAATCATTTAAAAGTACCATATTTCTACCAGATCTTGACTCTCTAAAGTGTATTAAATATGATTTTTATTCTTATAGTATCTATTCTTAACACACACTTTTCAAATCCTTTGAAGAATGAGGTAGGAAAAATAAAATCCCAATTAGCAAAATACTTCACAGGTGAAATGGAACTGAACCACAGTGTGTGGTAACCAACCATTTGTTAAGTCTTACCTGAGAGTCTTTAACAATACTTGTTGTATCTGGTTGCATTTGATTTGCAATCCCAAAATCAATTAGTTTTAGCATTCCATCAACTATCAGAAAGTTAGCAGGTTTCAAATCACTGTGAACAATGCCTTCAAAATAAAATTAGTTGTAATATTAGACAATGTAAAACATTATAAGGGAAATTTCACTATCTCCTAACAGAGTTGATTCCTTTGGTCAATCAAATTAAATGCTCATGTATAAAATTTTTCCATGTATGTTTATTTATCTTGAGAGAGAGAGAGAGAAGAGAACATATGAGTGGGGGTAGGGCAGAGAGAGAATCCCAAGCAGGCTCCATGATATCAGCCCAGAACCTCATGCGAGGCTCAATCTCAACCAACCGTGAGATCATGATCTGAGCCTAACACTTAATCAACTGAGCCACTCAGGCACCCCTCATTTTTAATATTTTCTAAAAAGATATAGCACCTGCAAAGTGCCAGGCACTATTCTAAGTTTGCTGCTTATACTGAATCAGTTAATTCTCACACCAGCACTAGGGTAATTACTATACTATTATTATCCTTTTAAGTGAAAAAAATAGGGCACAGAAATTAAGTACTTTGTTTAAGGTCATACAACCTAAGGGACAGGGCCGTGACTTGACCCAGGCACTCTGGCTTCAGACTTTATGATCTGCACCATTGTGCAGTGGATTCATCACCCACTAGATAACATCATAAATTATATTGTCAGAGGGAAGACTCTAATGCTCCTGACACCTCTGTCCCTACAGCCCTGATCTTAATCACTAGTGAATTATCTTTTAACTTATAGAGACAGGAGGGGAAAAATTACAACTAATCCAGGTTAGCAATTATTTTTTAAAAAGGTCCAGTTAAGTAAGGGAAAAAAAAAACAAACTAGGGCTAACAATTATAAAAGAATAAAACCAACTCCCAAACAAGGGACACAATACAAAATGACTATTAGAATAGGTGAAATAACCATCTCAGATATTTGGGATACCTAAACCCCAAAGTCTCAGATCTGCTATAACCGAACTATTTGGAGACCCAGAATAATGGACTATGTTAATACTAAAAAAGACATGGATATATTTTGCAGTATGGATCCATTATGGCTGTGGGGACATGGGTTCATACACTATAACCTTTGTTTAACAGTGTTTTAAAGAAATATTTTTTGTACCTTCATCTTTAAGTAAGTGTCCAAATATTTAGTTTATCTAGTCTAGAGGTGCCAATAACAAATGCTTAAAAACTATAAGTTGACACTATTAGTGATTATTGTAACTGAACATATAACGAGTTAAAAAAATTTTTTTAATGTTTTATTTATTTTTGAGAGAGAGAGAGACAGCGTGAGCAGGGGAGGGTCAGAGAGAGAGGGAGACAGAATCCGAAGACAGGCTCTAGGCTCCGAGCTAGCTGTCAGCATAGAGCCTGATGAGGGGCTTGAACCCAAGAACTGCGAGATCATGACCTGAGCTGAAGTCAGACACTTAACCAAATGAGTCACCCAGGCGCCCCTATAACGAGTTTTAAAATACCATGTTGATGAATTGTGTAAACTGCCTCCAACATGTTTTTCCAGTAACTTTTACGTTCCCATGGATTGATGGATTTTTTCTTTTTGAGCCAACTATTAAGATCTATATTTCCACATTCCATTACCATGTAAATATACTGGTCCGTGATTTCACTGCCATTAAAAATAAAAACAAAAACAAAACAAAACAAAAACCAACAATACATGGTTAGTTTACACGGTTAAGATTTACTAAAGAATTATAGCAAATATAGTTTTCTTTTTAAATTAAAAAAAGTCCTTACTAATCATAAAGTCGGATGATCTTATCACTGTGTTGTTGTAGTTTATTCAAATAAGCAATTTCATTCCGATAACTATCAATTGTTTGATTATCTGCTTCTTCTAAATTCACGTACTTTATAGCATGTATCTGTTTCTTTTCACTCAATACCTGGAATACCTATGTAGTAGAACAAAGGAAAAAGTTTAGAATGCACTACTTTTACACTATCACAATACTTCTAAATTTATTAGAATTTTAGGTTGAAGAACACTTCTATGAATAATTAAACGTGTCTGGGCTTATTTTGAGTACTGAAGGGAAAAAATATGTTAGGAGAGTTAACAGACCATTCTCAGCTACCTATGACAATGGGCATTCATTCAATAACACAAAAGCATAAATAAACATAAAATGTTTTTATATCACCATATAAGATAATTTCAATTTCATATATATTCATAACACTATTGGATTGTCTTAGCCAAAGAAATACCTAAAGAAAAAATATGGGGGAAAATGTTTATTGGGGCACCTGAGTGGCTCAAATGGTTGAGTGTCTGACTCTTGGTTTTGGTTCAGGTCATGAGCCCAGGGTCATGGGATAGAGCCTGGCATGGAATGTGAAGCCTGCTTAATATTCTCTTTCTCAACTCACTGCTGCCCCCTTCTCTGCTGGTACTCATGTACATATGTGCTCTCTCTCTTTCAAAAATAAATAAATAAATAAATAAAAATGTTAAGACCTACTAAGGCCTTTCATAAAGAGTCAATTCATTTCAGAGATGGTGTTTTTCCCATTGTGTCTGGAATTGGCATTTCATTCATGTGTTAGAGTATTTTAAAATATGTAATAATTGTAAGGTATTTGTGTATTCAGTTGTAAAAAGTAGAGTAGATCAATATTTCTGATTTTTTTTTTCCTTTAAGTAGGCTTCCTGCTCAGTTCAAAGCACAACGCAGGGCTTGAACTCACAACCATGAGATCAAGACCTGAGCTGAAATCAAGAGTTGGTAGCTTAACCGACTGAGCCACCTAAGCACCCCAGATTAGGTCCAATTTTCAAAGTCAAGTTGACAGGAACAAGATGTTTCTATAAGCCCACTGTCAGTTATGGGTCAAACTGCTCTGGCTATAAGAATAATCAACTTCTAAGCAATAGGGCAAATAATACATTTTGAAAAGTAGAAAACACTGTTAGTGTGTCCAACTTTCAGAAAACATGCAACAGGGAAGAAGCTTCTAAAATGCAAGTATACAAATACAAATGCCAGTATCAGCAAGAAAAATTATTTTCATTTATCTCTTTTGACACACTGAAGTAAAATATCATTTATTTAAAAACCATTTAACCTTGACCAGGTTAGAGTAAGGATTAGAAAAAAACCAATGTGTATATGAGTTTCATGCATTTGCAATTGCACTAATAAAGACAGTCTATCAGACTATCAGGTATAGTTTAGTTACTTTAAAATTTTAAATATAAAACTAACAAAGTATTCCTGGTTTTATTTGCACACACAGCAAATTAGACAGGGAGGGGCATTAAAACAGTGATAGGCCAAGAGACCGCAGAAAAGGGCAAAGGAAGATAAAAGGAATTTTAAAACAGTATAAAGCCACTTTGTATATGGTAAACAGCCTTACAAACCTTGGAGAATTGAGAGTATCTACTACTCTTAATAGAACTGAATGTTGTTAGCACCTGCCACACAGGGTTGGGAGGATGTTCAAGACAAAGTGTCTGGAATGTAGCTATTATCATTAAGGACAATTAGGACAGAATAAAGTAGACCTATTAAAGTTGTCAGGTATATCAGAAAAAAAGATTTGCAGGATATTAAAACCATATAAGATCTCAAAGTTTTAAAGGAAACGAAAACTTTTCAATCAACTTGTTGCATGTATGTGCTTCTACTCCCCTACTGCCCCTCCTCTGGCAGAACTCTTGTAATAACTGATGATCAGATAGTCTTTGCTTCCATCTCCTAGAGATAGTGGTTATTAGTTATGATTTTCAGTTTCATGGGAAGTTGATGAAAGAACTAGACAGGCTAGTGTCATGACCCTTCCTATTGGCCCCCATGACCTTTCTAAATGCTCTTAATACAGTCTAAGTTGGCCACTGCCTAAACTCTAGAATAAAGAGAGCAAAAATGGGTCTCACAAAGCATGTTACCCCCTTTCCTTGAGTACACTGACTTTGTCAATTCCACCATAATAATTTAATTAAATAATGATAACATAATCACACTAAAAAAAAAATACAGGCTCAGTTGTGATCTCATGGTTCGTGAATTTGAGTTCCGCTTCAAGCTCTATGCTGACAGCTCAGAGCCTGGAGCCTGCTTCGGATTCTGTGTTTCATTCTCCCTCTGCCCTTCCCCCACTTGTGCTCGGTCTCTCTCTGGCTTTCAAAAATAAATAAATGTTAAAAAAAAAAGCGGGGGGGGCCAGTCATGGCTTTATCATCTGGCCTTGACTTAAGCTAAGATCTTCATCATGCTCCAAGGAAAAAATGTTTAAAACACCATCAAAATTATCTTACCATCATCTGAAAACATGCCACTAAGTAAGTATCTCACCTCAACACTGTTCAAATAGAGCTAAAGTAATAATAATAAAGATTAACAAAAGAATTTCTATTAAAGCAACTAAATCCGGTAATTCAAATATATTGATAAGAATTAATTGTATTCTCTCTTTATTCTCATGCCTGAAATTTGAGGCAATGGAAAGAAGAAAATGTGTATAAAAAAGAAATGAGTATTACTGAACAATTGCTACTCAGAGTAATGTACACCCTTTATTTATAATAAGTTAACAAGATCGTCTTAAACAAATCTAGTTACTGTTAGCTGGCTTAGAAAGTACAGTAAAACTTAAACCCATTAGGCTGCACTTCATAGATCATCCTTAACAACTTATAACAGCAAAACAGCTGAGGGACATTCATTGATTCATTCAACAAATAACTTCACTGTGTGACGTTCTAGGCAGTACTCCAGATAATGGAGCAAACACTGCTGAGCAAATCAGACAAACATCCCTATCTTGATGGAAGTACATTCAAGTGCAAGAAGACACAAACAACAAACCAAGTAAGTAAATTACAGAGCACAGCAGAAGATAGGCTACAGAGAAAAAATAAAGAAGGAAATGGAGCTCACTGGTGACTGGAAGGTTAAGAGTTGTGGTATTTTTTTTTTTACATTTATTTATTGTTGAGACAGAGGAAAATGGGAGAGAGGGAGACACAGACTCTGAAGCAGGCTCCAGGCTCTGAGCTGTCAGCACAGTACAGACCCGAACCCACAAACCGTAAGATCATGACCTGAGCCGAAGCCAGATGCTCAACCGACTGAGCCACACGGGTGCCCCAAGAGTTGTGGTATTAAGAAGTGTGGCCAAGGAAGACCTGATTGAGAAGATATTTGAACAAAGAAATGAGGATATCTAGAGGAAAAGTGACTCTTTTGTTAAAATACACCAGGAAAGCAAGGATTAAATCAATGAAACTAGGTATATGGCTATTATAATAATCCAGGTGAAAAGATGGCAGTTGCTTTCACCAAAGTGGTAATAGTAGAGGTGGTGAGAAATAGTCAGATGCTGGATATACTCTGAGGTAGAACCAACAAGATTTGATGATAGGCTGGGGGTATGTGTGAGAAAAAGTGAAGTCAATGATTCCAGGGTTTTTGGCCTAGTTAATGGAAAAATAAAGTTGCCATTAACTGAACTGGGAGAGTATAGAGCTAGAATTATGTTTGGGACATATAAGTTTTAAATATCTAGTAGACACCCAAGAAGAGATACTGAGAGGTCAGATTGGATATATAAGTCTGGAATTCAAGTGAGAGGTCTAAACTAGAAAGATGTTTAAGAACTGTCAGTATATACATGGTATCTAAAACCATGAGTCAGAACAACACCAAAGGAGTGAAGTGAATTTAGAAAGAAGAAAAGAGGGCAAGTACTAAGTCCTGGGGCATTGCACCATTAAGATCCCGAACATGAAGACTGAAAAGGAATGGCCGATTGGAGAAGAGGAAAACGGAGGGAGGCCAAGTGGGAATTAAAACAAAAAAAGTTTCAACAAGAAAAGAACAGCTCTCCCAAACTCTCCCAACTGCTAAGTAACCCAAATTAAAGGAAAGAATTCGATTTAGTAAAACCATGGAGATCACTGGTGACCTTGATAACAATTGTTTTGGTAAGTGATGAAGGTAAAAATCTGACTGAAGTGGATTTAAGAGAACAGAATTAGAAGAACTAAAGATGGTAAGTTTAGACAGCCTTCCACCCAGAGAAGTAGAACCATGTAAATTTAGAATTCAAATACATGTAAAAAATGATCTAGTCTAATTCCAGAAACTCAGATTACTAAACTCTTTTTGAAATGAAAAACTCAAAAACCTCAAAATACTAGTCATATGTTTTGCTGAATCATCCTAAAATATTATTTACAACATACCCTAACTGATGTTTAGAAAGATTCTTTTACGACAACATGTAGCTTCATTTGCCACCTCCAAATCCATGTTACTGTCATTTCGAGAAGAAATTTGGAGGCACGTTGGAGGGAAGAGTAGAGTATTGGAATTTGGAGATAGGTCTAAAGATATGTCATTTGTTGGAGAGTGGGAATGGGAGCAGGGGACAAGAAGGATTTTTTTGGCTCAAAAGCAATATGGGCCCCTAGTGTTATGAAAAAAAGCCCCAAAAGGTAAAAAGACAAGGAAAGGAAAGTTTAAAATATTTTTCTTTCTTAAATATTTAAGATACTTACCTTACTTGAGCCTCCACTTCCTATCTGCTTCAATATGGAATAAATTCTTCCTTTAACTGAAATGCATTCATTTGTTGAAGAGGATGCTGAAATCTAAATAATTAAAATATGTAAACATTCAAAGGTACAAAGAATATGCCTGAGAAATTAGCCTGCATTTAGAACAGGGAAATACTTCCAATTTTGAAATTATGTTAAATTTCAAGTAATTAGATATTAGTTACAATATTTTAAAGAGAAGGTTTACACATTTTAGTCAAAGAAATAACTTATTAATCTATAAATAAACTCCAAGGTCTCCCTCCTTTAACTTGCCTCTACTTAATTTTTTTTTTAATTTAAGTATAGTTGACATACAATGTTCACCTTTACGTAACAAATAAATAGGAGATTTAGGGAGAAGAACATCAATATACAAACTCACTATTACTTTTCACCTGATTCTTTTTTCTTATATATATTCCTCTTTACTTTCATACATACGTAAATTATGTCTATATGTTTCCCCTCATTTAGCACTACATTATAAGGGAAGCAGTGTGCTAGCTAAAGCGTTAAGGGCTCCAGAATCCATCAGACAAATGTAGATTTCAGCAAAGCCCCCTTTTTCCTGAATGATGTTCAACAAGTTAGTTTGAACTTCAGCATCCGCCTCAGCAAATGTGGAGCTGATGTACTACTGCAACAGGCCCCATTCCCTTCCCTTATGCCACAGCTCTCAGTGGACCTATAAATGCTTTGCACAGAGGGGAGTGCAAGCAGAGGACTCATTCCAAGTTGGCGAGGAAGGTGAAGACACAAAGAGCCCCTGATTAACGGACTTACTAAGTTGAAACAAGGTCTGTCTACAGAAACCTCCATTTAATCAAGTCCTGCCTTAAATCCCAAATGGCAGAGCTCTCATGTAGTCTCTTTACCTTTTAACCCCAAGGGTTAAAAAACACTGTTGAGTCATGAAATGTGTTTTCTGTAAGAAAGTATTAGCTTTGAAATATGTACCTGTTATTTTTCATTCAGGTATAATTTCAACAAGGTTTTTCACTACCTACTCCCACCCCTCTTCCTTTCGGAGCATCTTCTCAATCTGAAAATTTCTGAGTGAAGAAAGCAGTTCAACGTCTTTGCCCTCTAACTGCTGACAGTTGTTAGAGTAAGTAATTCTGACTTATTTCTGACTCAATACTAACGAGAGGTTCAGTTTCCTACACAGGACATTCCACATCCCCCTTATTCCATCCTCCTCACTGTGGCCAGAGTAACTTTTTCAAAATGCAAATAAGATCATTTCACTTTCCTGCTCTACCCTGTTACATAGCTTCTTACCCATCTTGGGGTAAAATTTAAAGGGCCCAGTAGAACTCTAAGGATCACCTCATCTCTTCCTGGACTCTTTTCAGTTTCCTCCTGACACTGGCCTTTCCTAGAAGGCTCCTGGCCCATTCACTTGGTCATGACTTGACTTATAGGTATCAACTCAAACAGGGTCTGACATGGGCAAGAGCTCAATAAATGTTTTGGATCAATGTATGGACAAACCTGATCATCTTTTTCTCCTTAGTAATTTATTATTCTGCTTCAGTCCTCAAAATACCATTTCTCTTTCCATAGCATAATCTATTATCAGCTTTTTTGTTCTTTATTAATTGTGAAATATATAACAAAAATTTGCATTTTAACCAGCTTTAAGTATATAAGTATGTTCACACTGTTGTGTAAACATTACCATCATCTCATATCAAACCTCTCCCATTAAACAGTAACTCTCCATTCCTCCCTCTAGACACTGATGACCATTGTTCTACTTTCTGTTAGCTAATTTTTTTAATCTCTCAATTTGTAATAGATAATTACCTGTGTGTGTTTGTTTTTCGCTGTTGTATTTAAATAACAATTGCTTTCTTTTATTTACTAAGTAGCAGGCTCTGCTGTAAAAGCTCCTTATATGTTAACTAATATCATCTTCACAATTACCCTCTAGGGTAGGTATCTTTATTATCCCCATTTTATAGATGATGAAATGGACACAGAAAATTTAAGTAACTTACAAAAGGTCACATGCTGGTAAATAGTGAGGCCAAGATTCATGGCCAGAAAGTTTCCCTTCAAAGTTCATGCGTTCTACCAGTATTTAGTGGCCGCTCAAATAATTATTCGAAACTAATTTTTGTATTGATATCAGGAGAACTTTTTCTCCAGATGACAATACAACTGCCTCACCAGCAAAAAATTTTTCTCTTATTTTTAGAATTATTTTATATTTTAGTAGCATCTCATTATTGCTTTTTGATATTCTTGAAAACTTACCTGTATATTAATCAGCCAGTGAAATGAGGCTGCACAGTAATAGGCTTAAATAGTGAAATGGAATAAAAAGCTACCTAAATTACAAGACAAACTTTGTCCAGCTATTCAAACTGAATCTTCTGGCCTAGTTCATGAAAAACAACTTCATTAGCTTCTTTAGTAACTAACCTCTCAACGTCACAAGGCACCCTTAAGAAGATATTAGAAGAGAATTTTGCCTCCGAGGACTAAGAATGGACAAGTTCTTAAGGCCTTTCCTGACAACTAGATCTATGAAAATATAATCTTTGGATTTGATCATACCTTAAACATATACCATCATAAATAAAGCTTATCAAACCTGTAAAGTTTGCAGTGGAGTAACAGGTATTTGCTGCTGCTGTTGCTGCTGGAAACAGGCAAGTTGGCTATAAGGTGTTGACAACTGACAAGCAGGTGGAAAATCATTCTTTACAACTGGAGTTCTAAAACTAGGAAAGATGTGGTTTTAACTTAAAACATTAAAATTGTTAAAACAAGATTCTGACTCTGTTTTTGTGTGATTTTACAAGATGCATATCAACTTAAATGTATTACATCAAACAAAATCCAAGTCAGTTTTCATAATATTGCTAAATTATTCATTCTAGATATACTATCACCAGAGATTTCATTTTGGAGGAATTCTTCCTGAAAGTAATGTTTTTGTTCCCAGACAAGAAATCCTTACTAGTAAAATTAATAAGACGGCATTTAAAATATAAAATTAGGGTTATTTTAGAAGAATTTAGCCAATGCAAACGTTAGCCTATGGCTTACAAGTGCTTTTTTAACAATAATGCTCTACAACAGCGTGCAGAAATACTGAAAGCCATCCTCCGTTAGAGGAGTTTGGACTTTTGAGATTAAAGCTGTTGAGTTTCTTCACATTTGTGCTTTGCTTATCTTATTCATTATCACATTCTCAACACTTAGAATGGTGCTTGATACAAAGGGGTTCTACAAATATTTGTTGACAATATGTAACCAACTTCACAAAAAACAACTACATCACTATTCTAGTTAGCAACCATTCTTTAAAATTTTCCATATATGGGGTGACTAGGTGGCACAGGCAGTTAAGCATTTGATTCTTGGTTTCAGCTCAGGTCATGATCTCTCAGTTTGAGTTCAAGCCCCGCATAGGGCTCTGCACTGATGGTACACAGCCTGCTTTGGATTCTCTCTCTTTCCTTCTCTCTTTTCCCCTGCTATCTCTCTCTCAAAATAAATTAAGTAAACCTTAAAAAAAATTAAAATATTACACATACAATAAAATAAGGTAATATATAAATAGCAAAACTATATTAAATTGGTAAGAGGCCAGGCTATAAAACTTCTAAGGCCAGTTCTAATTAGAATCAAAAATTACATTATGAAAATTAAAACAAAAGGCATCATGGACTTAAGTTTCCTTTAAGACATTAAAAATATAGCTACCAGTTGAATGATGTGCCACATTCCTTTTTCTTTTCAATACCATTTTCTTTCTAAGAAATGTCATTAATTTGCTTTTGCAATATCCCTGTGTTTTCTGTCAATCACACTGACCATCCAATTTCTTCACTGATCTCTCATTCCCATCCACTCAAGTTTCTTACCTTTGAACACTGACGCCCAGAACTATGTGACCTATACAACCAACTTCTTTCAGGAACTATCACATTCCAATAAAATCCCTCCTTTGCTATAAAATGTACCTACTTTTTATCATGTCTAAGAATGTTAACCTTTAAAAACCTCTCTCATAGAAATATATCCATGTGATGATGCATAATTACCAAGAAGTTTTACATATTTAGAGTATTTATGGATTGTAGGTACAGATTACAATATGATAGAGACTTTTAAAACAATCCTTAAAAATGCATTGTAGCCACTTTCCCCTCCTCTTTTACTGGTGAAAAAACTGATGCTCAGAAAAATAATATAAATTTGAAAACTCTTTAGAGTAACAGAGCAGGATTCAACTCCAGATCTATTTAAGCCCAAAGCCCATGTTATTTCCACTGTGCCAAACTAGAATGCCAAAGTAATTACCAGCTCATGTAGTCATCCAAAGCACCGCTACTGGGTGTCTTACAAATAGATTTTGGGTCAATCCATTTAGGTGTTGATATTGGTGGGGACAGCTTTGAAACTGAAAAGGCAGGTTGCTCGAAAGTGGTTTGTTTCTGCTAAACCAAAAAAAAAAAAAAATCATGATTCACAGTTTTTAGACACCTGTTCAACAGTTTTACAAATATTTTAATTTCTAAAAGAAAAAATAAAAATATAAAATACAGAAATGTGCTAAAATAAGTGAACATACGTATTCTAGACTTCCAATAACTTTTTAGTATAGCTCTTTTACTCTAAGTTCCAAAGCCTTGTATTTTCCTCAGAAGGATTACAAGTAGAGGGAAGACACATGGTATGGTTTAACAAAACACAATCTAATATCCATCAGGACTACTATAACCATTACTGAACTTTTATAATCTAAGTAAGTACTCTCTACTTCTGAAAACTTGTCTTTCTTTAATCAATAAAACCACAGTATATGTGATATAGGAATGGATAGCTAAAGTGAAATTAAGGAAATGGTCATGAGAGAGGAAGAAATTATGAATTAGAAGTAGATGAAAGTGATCCAGAGCCAAATATCTTCGAGGAATGATGGGAAGTCACTAGGATGTTCAGAGATGATAACAGGATGGTATATCCAAAAAGCAGAAGCCTCAAAAGGCCAGGGCTCTGTAAGAGAAGAAATGATCTGGACATAGCTACAGGGTGTTTCTAGCTATCAGTGAGTAAGATGTGAGACAAAAACAATCTCTACGCGAGAGGGCTGCTTAAAGAAGTGACCTCAGGAAGCACCTGGTTTCTTTTTCTTCTTTTCCTAAGTGTGCTATCTAGTGGATTTGAGTATGTTCACAGGAGTACACAATCATTAGCACTATTTCATTACAGAACATTTTGATCATCCTAAGAAACTCCATATCCATTAGTGGTCACTCTCTGTTGTCCACTCTTCCAGTCTCTGGCAGCCACTAATCTAGTTTCTGCCTCTGTATGGATTTGCCTATTCTGGACATTTCTTATAAATGACATCACATAACATGTGGCCTTTTGTGATAGATTTCTTTCACTTAGCATGTCTTTAAAGTTCATCCATATTGTAGTATTTGTTAGTACTTCATTACTTTTCATTGTTGAATAATAAAATGAAATAATAAAATTAGAGTACCACATTTTGTTTATTCACTCACCAGTTGTTGGATATTCGGGATTATTTCCACTTTGGCAATTATGAATAATGCTGCCAGGAACATGCATGTACAAGTTCTATGTGGATACAGATTTTCAGTTTTCTTGAGTATATACTTACAAGTAAAATTGCTAGATCATATGATAACTCTATGTTTAGCCCTCTGAGAAAGTGCCATACCATTTTCCAAGTCACTGTACCATTTTATATTCTTACCTGTAGTGTATGAGGGTTTCAATTTATCTATTTTCTCACCAACATTTGTTATTGTCTCTTTTTAACTATAGCCATCTTAGTGGGCGTGCAGTGGTATCTCATTGTGGTTTTGATTTGCATTTCCCTAATGACAAATAAATGGTTTTACACCCTGCTATTGACTTTCAAGTTTCAAAAAGAAGAACAGGAAAGATGCTATTTCATATGATCCATGATTTAACCTGTCAGGATTCTTCCCATATAATATCTATTATTTACTTCATTAGTTAAATCTTTAATAAAATAAAGTCTCTTCAATACATGGTGTTGGGAAAACTGGAAAACAACAAGCAGAAGAATGGAACCAGACCACTTTCTTGCTGCACCATACACAAAAATTAACTCAAAATGGATTGAACACTTGAATATAGGACTGAAGGCATAAAAGTTCTAGAAGAAAACACAGGCAGTAAGCTCCCTGACATGAGTCTTAGCAAGGATATTTTTGGATGTGATACCAAAAGCAAAGGCAACAAAAGCAAAATAAATAAGTGGGACTATATCAAACTAAAGAGTTTCTGTATAGCAAAGGAAATCATTGACAAAATAAAAAGTCAAACTAATGAATGGGAGAAAATATATGCAAATCATACATCTGATAAAGGGTTACTACCCAACATATATAATGAACCCTTACAATTCAATAGCAAAAAAGCAAACAATCCAATTAAAATTTGGCCAGAATATGTAAATATGTTTAAACATACAGACATAGTTTTCCAAAGACATACAGATGGTCAATAGGTAGAGAAAAAGATGTTCAACATCACTAATCATCATGGAAATACAAATCAAAACCACATTGAGATCCCACCTCACACCTGTTAGAATGACTGTTAATCAAAAAGACAAACACGACACAGCTGTTGGCAAGGATGTAGCGTAAAGAGAATTCTTGTACAAAATTGGTAGGAATGTAAATCAGTGCAGCCACTATGGAAGACAGTAGAGAGGTTCCTCAAAAATAAAAATTGAACTATCATATTATCTGGCAGTTCTACTTCTGGGTATTTATCCAAACAAAATGAAAATACCAACTCAAAAAGATAAAGTGAACAATCCTATGTTCACTACAGCATTATTTACTATAGCCATGACATGGAAAGCCTAAGTGTCCACTGACGGATGAATGGATAAAGAAAATATGGTATGTGTATATATATAGTACACAGTGGAATATTATTAGCCATAAAAGAGAATGAAATCTTGCCATTTGTGACAATATGAATGGATGCTGATGGCATTAAATTAAACGAAATAAGCCAGAGATAGACAAACACTGCATAGTATCACTAATATATGAACGAAAACAAACAAATGAACAACAACAACAAAAAAAACGACTTCATAGATACAGAGGGCATATTAATGGTTGACAGTGGTGGGGATGAGTGGTGGACGAAACAGGCGAAGGGGGTCAAAAGATACAAAGGTGGGGTGCCAGGGTGGCTCAGTCAGTTAAGAGTCTAACTTCGGCTCAGGTCACGATCTTACAGCCCATGAGTTTGAGCTCCACGCTGGACTCTGTGCTGACAGCTCAGAGCCTGGAGCCTGCTTTAGTTTCTGTGTCTCCCTCTCTCTCTACCCCTTCTTGTCCCTCTCTAATAAAAATAAACATTAAAAAAAAAAAAGATACAAAGGTATTTCCAGTTACAAAATAAGTTCTGTGGATGCATGTGTAGCATGGTAGCTGTAATTAATACTACTTGCATATTTGAAAATTGCTAAGAATAAACCTTAGAAGTTTCACCATAAGAAAAATAATTGTGTAGCTGTATGGCTACAAATGTTAATTGAACTTATCATGGTGATCACTTCACAACACAATTATTGAATCATTAGGCTGTACACCTGAAATTGATGTTAAATGTCAATTATACCTCAATAAAAGAAAACACAAAAATACTTTTTTCATAAAAGTATATCTATATTCACATGTGATAATTTATTATTGTTATTTTAATAAGTTAATATTTTTTAAATGTCTCAGTTTTATTTTCTAATACAGTAAATACAGATAAATATAACTTACATAAACAAAGCTCTTTAGGGGTCTTGATAATGAAGAACGTAAAGAGGATCCCAAGACCAAAACATGTGAGAACCACTGAGTTAGAATATAACTGAAAAATAGGAAAGTATCGCCATGGGCTCTCTATAGGTATGACTCCCTAGTAGCCTACCATATTCCTTCTGAAATGACCTCTGACCACTGGGAATGATCATCAAACCCGTTATAAATTCACATACACTGTCTAGTCTATATTTTTCTATCTTATCCATGGGATAATAGGAAATTACAGAACTGCACTGGTTCAGGGATCAGCATATTGTATTCTGTAAAGGGCAAGATAATAAACATCTGAGGCTTTTTAAGGCAGTGGTCTCTGTTGTAACTACTCAATTCTGCTGTTACAGTTCAAAAGCAGCCATAGATAGTAATAAATGGGCATGGTTGTGTTCCAATAAAACGTATTTTATAGACAGGCAGAACACTGGATATGACTGACAGGCTGTGGCTTGTTGACCCTTGCACCAGTCCACCAGAAATCTAGAAACATCACTGAAAATAAAAAAAGACGTCATCTTGACATATACTTTTACTGAATCCATGACTATTGGTGATCATTGTTTTGTGAATAAGAAACACTCTTTAAGTAAACTATTCCACTAAAAGTGGTCCATAAGGATTTAATAAAAGAAAAAAATTTAATATGACCACTACATTACAAACAATGGCAATGTTACACTTTAGAGGAAAAGAAAGTTACCTCTGTATCAACTTTCCGGGCTGTTTCTGGCATCTGCCACTGACTGGAAGATACAGCAGGATTCTGGTTTATACATTCTGACTTTCTCTTAGACTGCCATTGTTTCTGGTTACTCTCTGGAACCTTTGGTTCTTGATGTTCCTTAATTTCTGAAATTGCGTTTGTCGTTATCCATAAAAGGAAAGAATATTTGATAATAAAATTAAATCTGAAATACGAAACCTGTTACAAACTGTATTAGTACTTTGCTCTTAAAAACAAAGAGAGAAACTAAAAACATTAAGCCAGCTGCTGACAATTGGCTTTTAGCAAGTCATTTTACTAAGGTGTAACACAGCCATGTTCCTAAGTTACTACCTAGAGCTTTATCACAGACCATTCTGAATTTAACTACTTCTGGTCTTCACCAGAAAACACCAAATAAATAAGTAAAAATTCAAAAACACATACATATCATAAGGTCTTACTAACAAAGAGAAGCTAATTCACCACTTTTCATAGACCTCTGGCACTAAAAAATTTTTTTAACGTTTATTCATTTTTGAGAGAGAGACAGAGCATGAGCAGGGGAGGGGCAGAGAGAGAGAGGGAGATGCAGAATCTAAAGCAGGTTGCAGGCTCTGCTGTCAGCACAGAGCCCGAAGTGGGGCTCAAACTCATGGACCATGAGATCATGACCTGAGCTGAAGTCAGATGCTTAACCAACTGAGCCACCCAGGGACCCCTAGACCTTTAGTTTTTTAACAAATTTACCTTAAACTAGCCTATAACTTATTTTCTTAATGGTCTCCCAACAAAAAAGCCTCAACACTATATTTACTCTTCTATGAATATCAATATTCATTATCACCATGATAATACAAGCAAGAATCCTAAAAATGATAAAAGGGATAATGAATTATGACTAAATTATGTTTATTCTTAAATGCGAAGTTTGCTAAACATGTGAAAATCAATTAATTTGCCATAATAGCCAAACTGAGAAGAAAAATACATGATCAACTTAATAAACACAGAAAAAGCATTTGACAGAATTCAACAGTCACAAAAAATAATGGTAATCTAGGTATAAAGCAAAATTCACTGTTTTGATATTCAATGAAAAGTAGATAAAAAATCGACAGCAATTATCTTATGCAAGGATAAAATATGGAAAGCTTCCTTCTAAAAAAAGTAATGAGGTAAGATTGCCCACCTATTATCCCTTCTATTCATCACTATGGTGTTATATGCAATACAACAAAGAAAAAATGAAGATTAAAAGGATTAGAAGGAAAAAACTGTTATATTATTTTCAAACAACATGAAAGAATCCACAGAAAAATATTAGAATTATTTCATAATTTGGTAACTCATTGTATCAAAGATCAATAGCTAAAACCAACTGTATTTTTATATACCAGCAACAATGAAGTAGATGAAAAAATGTTTTAAAAATATTCCATTCATCATCACAGTATCAAAAATGTTAGATATCTAGCAATAACTCTAGCAAAAGAGAAGAAAAATCTCTTAACACAAAAGCTTCTTTATAACATCTTAAATACTACTTAAATGAATGAAGGGATATGCCAGGTTAATGGATTAGAAAACCGATCTGCTGAGATGTCAACTTGTCACATTAGGGTCTCAGCAAAAAAAAAAAAAAAAAAAAAATCCCATCCCATTTTAAAAAAGAAAGAATCTGGTAGATTCTAATATTTACATGGGAACCCATATGGCCCAAATAGCTGATACAGCCTTAAAGATGAATGAAGTTGGAAGATTTTACAGTTGATATATTTATTGCAGTAAATAAGATAGTATTGGCACAAAGAACTATGGAACAGAGATGAATCCAAAAGCAGGTATCACATACAGATCAACTAATTTATAATTCACTAAGGGAAGGGTGTGTGGTGGCTCAGTCAGTTAAGCATTCAACTCTTGGTTTTGGCTCAGGTCATGATCTCATGGTTCATCAGTTCACGCCCAACCTCAGGCTCTGTGCTGACAGTGTGGAACCTGCTCAGAATTCTGTTCCCTCTCTCTCTGCCCCTCCCCTGCTCACTCTCTGTCTCTCTCTCAAAAATAAATAAACATAATTCAGTGAGGGATAAGAGGATCTTTTCAATAAATGATCCTGGACCGACTGGATATCCACACGGGGAAAAAAATCAATAGAATCTTGATACTTCATCTTACACATACACAAATATCGAATTCAGTTAGAAAAATAAATCCAAATGTGAAAGACAAAATGATAAATCATCTAAAATATATGGAAATATCATTACAATCTTGAGTAGGCATAGATTTGTTAAAAAAACACAGGAAACACCACAAAGGAAAAGACTGATAAATTAAAACACATGATAATTAAGAATTTTTTTTTTCTATAAAGTCTTCACTACATAATGGGAGAAATCACTTGTAACACACATATCCAAAAAAGGATATGTATCTAGATGATATAAATATCTCCTAGAAATTAATGAGAAATAGGAAGAAAACCCAACAGAAAAACTGGCAAGAGTTTCAAAGAAGTACTTCACAAGAGGATATCCAAATGGCCAATAAACATAGAAAAAGATGTTCAACATAAGCCATCAGAGAAGCACAAATTAAAACCACGAGATATCACTTAGCAACTTCCAAATGTCTAAAATTCAAAACCAACAATAAAACAATTGAGACTAATATGGAGCAAGAACAACATTCCTGCTGGTCAAATGAACAACCATTCTAGAAAACCAGCACTATCTGCAAGTTGAACAAAAGAAATGTGTATGAATGGAATGATGTTTCAATAGACTGTACTCTCACGATTTGGGTGACTTTGTAATTGGAAGTTTTACTATATAATAAAGTATTGGCACTGTGTAAGTAAGTATTTACTGAAAAACATTAAGTTAGGTATACGATTAGTACTATTAACAAGCATATTCGATAAAGATGATTTTTCAATAATACCAGTTTATAATAGATGCTATGAAACTTTTAAATACTAGAGATAGGAATCTATTCTGAATCAAAATAATGCCAAATAGACCATTCTAGGGTGAATGACAGTCCCAGTTTGCTGCAAACTGAGGGCTATCCTGCTATATAGAACTTTCAGGGCTAACACCAGGGAAGTTCCAGTTTGGAAACCAAAGGGTCTCAGCAGCCTAGTATGTCCCCGTTTTCCTCCTCTGTCCAATTAAAGAAAAAAAAATTAGTCAATCTGGTAACCTTTGTTTGGACAAGGATCATCCAATTTGTGATCTTGTTCAAAAATCATTAATGGTACTCTGATATCTATCAAAAAAAAAATGTGTGAAGTTCACTTTTACCTAGTCTTATCTTCTACTTCTTTATGACCTGTTATAGTTTTCTGCATAGACTGTCTCTTGCTCCTAAAATGTTTTATATTCTTTTGCTTTCATTATTTCCTCCATCTGAAATACTCTATCACTGCCATTCCTTCCTATTTAAACCCAAATAGTTCTTCACCTTTCTTCTACTCCATAAAGCATCTACCCTAAACCAAAGAGTCAACGTTTCTCCTTCCTCTGAATTCTCATAGCGTTTTACAAGCTTCTCATGATACCCTCTAAAATTCTACACAGCATTATATTTATCAGTCTGACTCCCACACAGGATGGCAATCTCCATGGGACCCTGTTTCATTCATTTACATACCCTTAGAACATTTATCATGGCACTCATATAGTAGAACATCAAATGTCAGATAAAAGAGAAAAGAGAATTGTCATATAGATACAGCTTCTGTTTTTTCCAGAAAAGTATTTGTCAAGCCAACTGAGAAACCTAACTCAGCCCCAATGTACTTTCCCTACACTCTTTCTTTTATGCAACTTTTAGTCAAATAAACTTCCATTGCTACAGAATTCAGTACTTTTCATACAATCTACATAATTCAATTGGCATACAAAATAAACATATAGTCTTATATTGCAATTTTTAGATGGCTGGTCAACTTTCACAAGCACCAGAGTGCTATTCTTAATTAATAAAACCCTATTTTGTCTCTATTACCTTCTAATTTTGTTAGAAGACTTGATTCAGTTTTATTCTTCAAGGTTACTGAATCTGTAATAAGTTCAGAACTCTTCTCATCCAACATCAGAGGTTCCTTGGAATGGGTATTTTGAATAGACTACATGAAAAGAATAAGATATAAAAAATAATAAACTTCCATAAACAATAATAGTACTAATTTGTCTTAGTGTTCAATATACTGAAGTCTCTTCTATGTGAAAAGATTGCTAAGAAAATTATTTACTATAATCAGAGGTAGACTCACAAATTCTGAGGAAAGATTAACTACTTGAATTATTGACTAGAGCAGTGGAATTGGCCATAACCATAAATTTGACCAATGTGCTTTCAATGGACATAATCAACTACTAAAATATATTCACTTAAAAAGAGAGGTTAAAAATTTGAATCTAACATAAGACATGCCCCATTATTTTGTTACTATGAATATATTTTATCCCCAAAATAACTTTAGTGAAAATTCAGATTTGTATAAATCTAAAACAGTAGTTATTTTAAAATCCAAAAAGTAAACATTTAAAACAACCATGCACTATTCCCAAAGTAACTGTGTGTTAAAATAATAAACATAGACCAGGAAAGAGATGAAATTACAAAAAATATAAAATTGAAAAGACCCACATTGTGAACTCAATCCACCAGTTGAACTCAGTAAGACCATTATGAGACTAAAACTGTTTACCATCTTTCATTTATGAAGATACATCACAATTTACTTTCATTGTTTTGTAAGATGCCCTGTCGGATCATATGATTAAACACAAGAAACAAGAAACAGAAGTTGGGAAGAATGGCACCCCAGCTATTCCCAAACCCAGGCCAACTAAGCTCCTCAAACATAAGCTCCTTAAACAATCATAATTGTTATGTCAAAGTTATCCCAGGAGATCATTGATCTTTTCTCTACCTCAACTTTGGAAGAACAGTTTATGACTTCCGTACCCTTTCCACTAGTGGTCTTATATCTCTTAGGGCTTCAGGAACACTGTTGGACCCCTTCCCCAGAAAAACTCCATAGATCCTAGATCAGGAAACCTTGCTCCATATAAAGATTTAAAAATTAAAATACCTTTAAATTTCTCAATTCACTGGAATCATTTCCACTTGATTTAGATCCAGGTACAATCATATCTCGGCGTTCTGATCCAGAGGTCTGTCTATTATCCACAAACCAAAACAGTTTTAATGCTTAATTTAAGTTAATCTTTTCAATGTGTTATGTCTTCCATTTTAAAGTTGACTTTTTAACAATATGTACACTTTTTAATTGGAAAAATCTCTTGAAAATCTTTTTAAAAATAACATGATTAGAGTACAAATATAATCAAGTTAGGTGCTGGGTAATGATGAAAGACATAGATAAGTGGTAGGTGACTGCCTACTACATTATGTAATAAGGAACAGTGGGGCTAAGTATGAATGTGGTAAAGAAGGGGACAGGAATACGTAGGTGAAACCACACTTCAGACTGCAACTAGCGCAAGGGTATAAACCTTTCCATGAGCTTCCACAGTGCATAGCATACAGTGTATCATAGCAAGCACCAAGAAAATGGCTGGATTTGTGCTGAATTTGTGTGGACAGCATGAGCCAGCTTGGGATTCTCTGTCTCCCTCTCTCTCTGCCCCTCACCCTCTCCCACTTGTGCACATGTGTGTGCTCTCTTTCTCAAAAATAAACAAACATTTTAAAAATAAATAATAACAACCTGTTGTATTTCTTAAGTTTATTTGCAAAATGATTCTCTGGAATCCAAGGAGCCTTTTCTAATAGAAATAAGGTTATCAAGAATGGTTAGAGTTAAGAATAGGCCAGAATAATTCCCTTAGCTAAGCTGGCATACTAGATTCCCACTTCTTTTCAGAGGATAAATACCCAGCTTGAAGGAAGGAGAACACACTGGATGTGATGAACAATATTTCATCTCTACCTGCCCTGCCCCACCTCCTGATGCCCTGGGCTCTGAAGTAAATGAGTGAATTAATCATCTTTCCCACTGATAGCTGTTCTTTTCCTTGCACTCACTAGCAAATAAATTCTTCCTAGACCTCCTTCCACCCCGACTATTAAGATTTTCACACAGATGAGAAACAGATTCTTACCAGAGAAGCTACCCATAAGGAACACCCAGATATTAGGAGTTTTTACCCCAAAGACGTCTGCATATATCTTTTATGCTTAATGTTGATGTAATATTTTTTTCCGTCATGTTCCCTAATTTCTTAATCACTCCTTAAACCTTTTTTTTAAGATATTTACTTTTAAGTAATCTCTACACCTCACATGGGGCTCAAACTCACAACCCGTGGATCAAGAGTCACAGGTTCCATCACCTGAGCCAGCCAGGTGCTCCCAGTTCTTTAACTTTTAATTAGTGAAAAGCAAAATAAAGTCATATTCCCCACTCATTCCTTTGTCCCTAACCTTTCATACTAAGTAAAAATATTTAATCATAATTACTATTATATAATAAAAGACTTTGTGACCATTCTATAATTAATCTTTAATGAAAACAAATTAAAATTCAAACATACCTTTTTGTATAATTTGGTACAACCGAATCATCTGTCTTCCCGTAATCTGGGCTACTGAGAAGGTTAACTGGGACTCTTCCAAATGGGCACGACTAGAAATGTTTTGAAAGATTAAGTAACCAACTAGAAAAGAAGCATAGACCTCACCACTATTACTTTAATCAGGGAAGATTAAAAATAACTTACCCGTTTAGCTTTATTTGTTTGTTTCAAGGGATTTCGATGACCTATTTCTGCATCTTGTGGGGGCATGTTTTCTCTATACAGGAAGGAAATACACCCAATTTTTTAAAGAATAATATTAACATAGGAGCAGCTATTAAATGCTAATGTGTTTACTCTAACACTAAAATACAGATGTAGATGTATAAATAATGTAAATGTATGATGAACACTTAAAAATCAGATTCAGTTTCCTTACCCGTACAAAAACCTGGCTTTCGTTGTCTGTCCTCTGGAATCACAACTGATGTTCCTATTCTGTAAATGTCCAAGTGAATTGGTGAATGATTCTTGAGCAGTTAATATTGTAGATGCTGTTGAAAAAAAAAATTTTAATTGTATTTAAATTTGTAAAGACATAAGAAATACACAAGAAAATAATCTCACAAACATGAATACTTGAAAAGGTAATTTAGGGGTGCCTAGATGGCTCAGTTGGTTAAGAGTCTGACTTCAGCTCAGGTAATGATCTTATGGTTCATGAGTTCAAGCCCCGTATCAGGCTCTGTGTTGACAGCTCAAAGCCTGGAGCCTGCTTCAGATTGTGTCTCCCTCTCTCCCTCTGCCCCTCCTCCATTTGTGCTCACTTACTCTCTCTTTCTCTCAAAAAAAAAAAAAAAAAAAAAAAAAAAAGATAATTCATAGGAAACATTTGTCCCCAAATAAGATATGCAGACACAAAGGGGTGCCTGGGTGGCTCAGTCAAACACCACGTCGGGCTCTGTGTTGAGAGCTCAGAGTATGGAGTCTACTTCAGATTCTGTGTTCCCATCTCTCTTTGTTCTTCTCATGCTCATACTCTCTCAAAAATAAATAAAAATTAAAAAAAAATTTTTTTAAGTATATGCAGACATCAAGATGTGAAGATAATTCTCTAACTATACTTGTAATAGTTTCAAAATTACATAATTGTTTCCCCAGAATAAAGATACATCCCTTATTTTTTTATATTTCTGTTTGTTTTATTTTTGATATAGAGACAGAATATAAGCAGGGGAGGGGCAGAGAGGGAGGGAGACACAGAATCTGAAGCAAGCTCCAGGCTCTGGGCTGTCAGCACAGAACCTGATGCGGGGCTCAAACCACAAACCATGAGATCACGACCTGAACCGAAGTTGGACACTTAACGGACTGAACCACCCAGTACATTCCTTATTTCTAAAAAGTTATTCTCTTACTTAGACTGAGACTGAATTTTTTAATGTGTTACCAATTAGTTTGATCAAAAAAAAAAACCCAACAAGGTTGATAAAGATTTTCGTACTTCTAAAAGCCCTACACCTCCTTTACATCTGAAATTTCATCTTAGATTCTTATTTAAAATGTTATCCTGAACTCTTTTTTGCAGGACAACCTACGACAGAAAATACACTTACCTGATAAACTCTTCTTTTCCTCCTCTGAAAGCAGCTGCTTTTTTTGAAGGTTTAAATTCCGAATGGCAATTTCCAACATTTCCAGTGGTACTGCTCCACATTCTATAGCCTTATGAAGAAGTTGTTTACTTTTTTTGAAATTACCTAACAAAGTAAAAAAAATTTTGTCATTTCAATGCAGCAATCTTCATTCCCCAAATACTTATTCATCAAGAGCCAGGGAAAAAATTTAAAAGGCCTAGGTAAAAATATTTATTCCAAGATTGGGCAGCAACATGCAGAAAAATGACACTAGACCACTCTCTTACACCATACAAAAAATAAACTAAAAAAAAAACAAAAAACAAAAAAAAAAACTCAAAATGAATGAAGGACCTGAATGCGATAGGAAACCATAAAAGCCCTAGAGGAGAAAGCAGGAAATAGCCTCCATGACCTCAATTGCAGCAATTTCCTACTCGACACATCCCCAAAGGCAAGGGAATCAAGAACAAAAATGAACTTTCGGGACCTCATCAAGATAAAAAGCTTCTGCACAGCAAAGGAAACAATCAATAGAACTAACAGGCAACTGACAGAATGGGAAAAGACAGTTGCAAATGACATATCAGATAAAGGGCTAGTATCCAAAATCTACAAGGAACTCACCAAACTCCACACCTGAAAAACAAATAACCCAGTGAAGAAATGGGCAGAAGACATAAACAGACACTTCTCCAAAGAGGACATCCAGATGGCCTACAGGCACATGAAACATCATTATCAGGGAAACACAAATCAAAACCACACTGAGATACCACCTCACACCAGTCAGAGTGGCTAAAATGAACAAATCAAGAGACTACAGATGCTGGAGAGGGTATGGAGAGACGGGCACCCTCCTACACTGTTGGTGGGAATGTAAACTGGTGCAGCCGCTCTGGAAAACAGTGTGGAGGTTCCACAAAAACTATCAGTTGAACTCCCCTATGACCCAGCAATAGCACTGCTAGGGATTTACCCAAGGGATACAGAAGTGCTGATGCATAGGAGCACATGTACCCCAATGTTCATAGCAGCACTTTCTTTCTTTTTTTTTTTAAGTGTTCTTCCATTTAAACCTGCAGCTTTATTTCTAAAATCTTTCAATAAATTTTTAAACAGTTACACTGGATTTGAAATTGAGAACAACAGACCATGAGCGTCATTACAACCCATACTCTTTTCGTGGCCTACAGCGCCCACACCCAGAACCTTATTCCAGAAGTCTTGGGAAGACCCTTGCTTTCCTAGTGTTTGGTTTTTTTTTTGTAACTTTATTTATTTTTTTTTTTTTAGAATATAACACTATTTTTTTAACATATGCAATTATTTTCCATCATTTACAATACAGTAGTTACAATGACACTCCAAATGGATAAGCAAAGTAAAAAATCAGAACCCCAACTTCTATTTCATGTAATTAGACTTATACAGAAATTAGAAGGTTAAGTAACAACTAGTTAATCACCTAATTTCACAGCTA